>NW_004567104.1:17614189-17641689 GCF_000260355.1 Condylura cristata | reverse complement strand
GTCTCTAGTGAAGCCTCTCACCGCCCCTGAACCTCTGCCTGTACCCCAGTTCTGTAAGCACAAATAAATAAATCTTTAAAAAAAAATAAAGAATGACACATATTATAACGAGCTATAATAATAAGTGCTGGAGAAGATACAGAGAAAGAGGAATCTTATTACAGCATTGATGGGAATATAAACTGGTAGAGCTATTTTGGAAAGCTATCTGGATTTACCTTAAAAAACTAAAAATTGGAAATACCAGAGGCTCCAACAATTTCACTTTTAGGCATCTATCCAAAGAACATGAAACCATCAACTCAAAAAAAAGCATATGCTCTACAATATTTTTTGCAACGTTATTTATAATAGCTAAGATCTGGAAACAACTTAGGAGTCCACTGACAGAGGGTTGGATCAAGAAGATATGGAATACTATTTGGTCATAAGGAAAAATGAACAGGGCTATTTGCATCAAAATTTAGAGTTAGGGGGAATAATGTGTAGTAAGACAAGACAAAATGTCAAAGATAAATATTGACATTTATATAATTGGTATCTGATGAAGCAGAATACATATATAAATTAAGCAGAGACAAATGAAGTTAGGCTTCTGAGGTTAAAAGGGGGAAAGAAGGAGAAGGATCAAAGAAGTATAAAGGGTGATGGTGTAGGAAAAACTATCAGAGAAAAAACATGTGGTTATAATCTTATACAGATTTATTGTAAGAAAATTAGAAATGTTCTTTAATTAAAAAAAGAAAACAGAAGACCCTCCCTGGTGGCACAAAGGGTTAAAGCATAGTACTATGAAGCTATCACAGCCACTGCAGAATGAGTTCATCCCTGGCCATGGGGGGTGACCCACATGGCACAGCTGACCTCTCCTGTCTTCGCCCACTGTTCCCCTCAGCAGTGTATTTCAGTAGATCTTCCTGTTCTGCTCCCTACTCTGTCTGGTGGATCCTCTCGCCTCCTGTACTTCTTCCCAGTTCTGCATGTATAATTAAACAAATCTAAAAAAGAAAGAAAGAAAGAAAGCAGGTATTTAAACAAAACTTGCAAATAATTGCTTATGACACTATTCACAAATTTTAAAAGTTAGAGGCTTGGAAGAGTCATTGAGAGAATGTATGTATATAAGTTTTATATTTACATTTTAATATTTTATTTATTTGTACATACAGAACTGGGGTACAAGCCAGAGACTCAGGGGTGGCGAAAGACTTCACCAGAGACAGAGTGAGGAGCAGAACAGGCAGATGGAGGAAGTGCACTGCTGAGGGGAGCAGCGGGAGGGTCAGGAGAGGTCTGCCACGCCATGTGGTCACCTCCGGAGCAGGTGGGAATTGAACTCATGCGGAACTGGTTTCAGCTTCTTAGTGTAGTGCTTTAATCCGCTGCACCACCAGGGAGGGCCTTATATTTATTTTATTCTATTTTGTTCAGCTAAAAGACAAGAAGGAATTACTGCTGTTCATTAACAGGGTAAAGATATTCATCCCAGTCATTATTATACCAGCCAAAATTTTGGAAATAATCTAGAATTCTTTAGGTTACAAACAACTAAGAATTCAACATCAGAGGTTTAAAACAAAAATGAAATGCACAGGCTCATGTAAATAAAAAAACCCCACAGGAGGCAGGCTTTAGGGCTGTCTCCAGGAGCCAATAATTTTACCAGATTTCATCTTCTGACTCAGCTTATTGTGGGTGTCAGCTTCATATTCTGCAGACTCACCTAATGGTTGTTATTTGAACACTACCAAAACAAAAATGCAAACATCTTTTTCCCAGATGTGTGACAAATGTCTTCTTGCATCATAGTAGCTCTAATTTGGTTACAATATGTAACCATGCTGGATATATAACAATCTCACCCAAAACACATAGCTAAAAATTTGGGTAGTGGAATTTTACCTTAAAAATGTGTGATACGGGCCCTCCCTGGTGGCGCAGCAGGTTAAAGCACAACACTAAGAAGTTAAAGCCACTGCAGCATGAGTTCAATTCCCGCCTGCCCCAGAGGTGACCCACATGGTGTGGCAGACCTCTCCTGACCCACCCGCTGCTCCCCTCAGCAGTGTACTTCGTCAGTCTGCCTGTTCTGCTCCCTGCTCTGTCTCTGGTGATCCTCTCACCACCCTGCACCTCTGGCCTGTACCCCAGTTCTGTATGTATAAATAAATAAACCTTTTAAAAATATGTTTGATACAATTACCTTTAAGAGGCAGAATTGATGCTTTGTAAAAGACAAAAGTATCTACTATAATGTCTACTGATAAATCATTGCTTGACTATACTTTGACACATCCATTAAAATTATGCTAGAGAAGAATTTTTTACATGGCAAGATCTCCACAATATATGGTTAAGATGAGAAAAAGCAGAATGTTTCTACTCTAAAAGAATAGAAAGTATGTATGACAAAATATTAATAATAGTTACCTCTCTAACCAGTATTGCCCTGTGGCTGTTCTTATATCCTTAGAACAAGCAAAATTTTGTATGTATAAACAATTCAGTGCAGATAGGGTTCAAGATAGTCATCTGATTCTCAAAGAAATATGTTTCCCCCCAAAGAAGTATAATAAATTTCCAGGGTCTCCCTGAAATTTTGAAAATGAAAGAGAAATTCAGAGAGGTTAAATGCCTCAAAATGACAACAGTCTACTAATGACAAGACAAGAACCCCAGTTTTCTGACTGAATCCCTAAAAAGATGTTCTTTCCATTTTACCAAGATGCCTTAACTCACTGAGGAAGATGGTCTAGGATGATACTCTCTGCAAATTAAAATTCTACCAAAAGTTAAAAAGTGGATTAGCTATTCTATTTTCAAATGTATTACAAAAGTTAGGGAGTAGATAATACAAGCAATCTTTCTCATATTTCTATCCATAAATATCTTACAAATGTGCCACAGACATAGTCTCAAGGGTCAAGTTCCTTACAGTAATATTTTTATTTCCATTTTCAGTTTATAGTAATCTAAAGTTGATATATATCTAAATCATCCTGAAGACTCACAGCAGAACATAAGTTTTATGAGAACAGAGCTGGTTTCAGGTCTTATTCAATGCTGTATCCCCTGTGCCTGGAACAAGGTCTGTTACACAGCACTAGCTGGAACATGGATTACTGAGGAGCAAATGAGTAACTAATTTCTGTCACATGGCTTTGGTGCTGATGTTTGTGCTATATTCACAATGGCACTAACTTTACTTAATTGTGAAAAACTAAAGCGGAAAAGAAAAAAAATACATTAAGGAAGTAAATTATATGCTTACACTTAACTAAGGCCAAATAACACCCCAGTTTCCCTTAAAATAAAAGAAAATGGTTAAACAGTTGAATCACAATAGGGCACTTTTAATTATTTATGCAAAATTCACAGAAACCTACCCCATAACAATTGGGATCAAATGCAACTTTTAATAGTGGATTTGGCTTCAGTAAAACATGATTGCTTAATAATTGAAATATCTTGTTTTGTTTATGCTTACCTTGTCAATTTCCTTCAATTTTTGAAGGAGCTGAAAGCATAAGTTACAAATATATAACTTTATGTTATTAAATATTTACAGTAAATAATTAGTTCAAAATATTTTAGGAATCTAAAATATCCTCTAAAAATGTTTTTAGATTATTCAAGTTTTAAATAGTACACATGTGGACTAAGAAACATGCATTCAAATCAATTTCTTAAAAGACTTACTATATAGCCCTGAGTTAACTACCATGATAGCTCCATTTTCATTCATAAAAGTGGGATAAAATTTAAACGTTTTCACCAGAATAATATTATTAGTCATAAATTCAAGATCCTGAAAGAATATGGAAAAACAACTAGTCCTACCCCTCATTTTACAAATGAGGCAACTCAGAGGCATTAGGGTGACTTGCCCAAGGACATTCAATAAATGATGGCAGGAGTAAGCTCAGAACTCTGATCTAATCATTGAATCCACTGAAAAATGCCAAGCATTGTAAAAAATACCTTTTAATGATAATGATGCTTTAACTCAACAGCCTATTGTTCTTAAATTGATTCCTGGGCACTGTTCTTACATTCCTTAAATACAAAGAAAAGTAGCATACTGTTCTGGATTTATACAATCAGATTTGAGGGCTGACATTATTGTAATTGCTTGGTCCTTGAGTCAACTGGCAGTGCATCAACCATTAAAATCAAAAGCATGTAAGGAGGCAGGAAGATCTTGGCAATGCAAAAATGCACTTAAGAAGAAAAGTCCAATTTGAACCTATCAACCTTGGCAGTTTTCCTTTAAGAAAGCACAGAAAAACCATAGTGGCCATGGAAATTAAAACTGTCCTAAATGAATGAGGGATGCTACAAATATGAGGGGTTGAGGAAAGAATAATAAGCAGTTGAAGCCTCTATATACCAATCAAGGTTTTTTAAGATACATGTAATAGAGGAAGCAGTGGTGTGAATAATAAAAACAAACTATAAGAATAATTCTCTTCTCCTATCCTAGACACAGACCAATCAGTGTGATAGTGCACAGTTTATATTTAAATGTAAATCTCAAACTAATTATGAGTTCCAAATAGCAGATGGTAATTCAGTTAGAGACACAATCAAAAGAAAGATTCATTTAGTTTACTTAAAAGGTTTTTGCAAACAGAGTGAAAAACAAACCTAATACTGGTCATGGGTTTCAAAAAGCACACTGGAAGATGAGGACTTCCCAAGGATATTCTAATCAATTTAATGTAATCAAGATCCTGATTGACCAGAATCCTCTGGTGGTGTTTATGTTTTTCTAAAGTTGTCCTAAAGACAAACAGAATACCAGTATCAGCTCTCTTTCCTATGTGTCCTTCTGTCGGATAGTATGACCAGTAGAGAACCCATGACTAAACCACTATCAAAAGTAACAGTTAGGGGTGATTAATTATATATTTCAAGCTTGTTATCACAAAAGGAATAGAGTGTGATGTTCAGATATTAAGCCATCAGGCCCACAAGTAACCACTGACATGGAACTGATAAAATAGGGAAAAGGGAACACCAGGACCACCTAGAGAGGCAGGTCCAATCTACCAGGAAGGTCCAATCACTTAAAAAGGACGTATCTCCATAGGGTCAGTTTGTAACTACCCAATGAACTTCATCCAAGTCTACATTCCTTTGACTTAGCCTGCTCTTTAGCCAACAGAATTTCTTGGTTCCTGACCCTATTCACAAGAGATAGATGTAAAGCTCTTTCCTTTCCTAGAAGGAGGAACCAGCTTGAGTTTTTTTTTGTTTTGTTTTGTTTTGTTTTCTTAAGATTTATTTTTTTATGCATACAGAACTGGGGTACAGGTCAGAGGTGCAGGGGTGGTGAGAGAAGTCACCAGAGTCAGAGTGGGGAGCAGAATGGGCCAACTGACAAAGTACCCTGCTGTGGGGAACAGTGGGAGGGCCAGGAGAGGTCTGCCACACTATGTGGATCACCTCTGGGGCAGGGATCAAACTCATGAGGACGTGGCTTTAGCTTCTTAGTGCTGTGCTTTAACCTGCAGTGTCACCAGGGAGTGCCCAGCTTGAGTTTTAACTCCTATATTCTTGCCTGTTGATTTTCAAATAAACCTTTCTTTTTTCAAAGTGCCACTGTCATACGATTGACTTTATGTACATTGGCAACACTCCTTGACTCAGTATTAGTAGATAATAGTTTATACCGGGTGTCCTTTGCCAGACATCTGTGGCTTGTTCTTATAACTACAATATACTTCATCATGCACCCCAGATTTGCTGGGATGGTCTCAATCTCAATTTTTCTATCTCACTATCATAAGAATGACTTCTAATATTTTGGCTAGGGAAATATTATCTCCATAACTGGGAATAAAATTGAACCAACAAGATCCCCTTCTAGAACCAATAGGTCTAGAATTTGTCATTAGAGTTCCTGCCTAGCATCATGTAAAAGCCAATTTCTTAAAAAGAGAACAACAGACAGTGAGGTGACATGTTGCTATAAAATTAGTAACCATGAGGGCCCTCCCTGGTGGCACAGCGGGTTAAAGCACTGCACTAAGAAGCTAAAGCCACTTATGCGTGAGTTCGATCCCCGCCTGCCCCGGAGGAGCTCCACATGGCATGAAAGGCCTCTCCTGACCCACCCGCTGCTCCCCTCAGCAGTGTACTTCATCGATCTGCCTGTTCTGCCACCCCCCCTCCCTGTATGTGGTGAATCCTCTCACCGTCCCTGCACCTCTGGCCTGTACCCCAGTTCTGTATCCATAAATAAATAAATCTTAAAAAAAAATTAGTAACCATGAGCTCACAAATCAAGAGTACACATACTCAATCTGAAAACTCTGCACTTAACTAGCTTTACCATAACTAGTCACAGCTGGAGCAGCATGACAACATTGAAATTTTTGTGTTCAATGAACACTCTCCAACAGGCACAACGAGTCCATTCTCCAATACTATCTAAAACAAACCAATGATATTTATAAAACAATTTAATTTCTCTCTATAACCTAATTCCTAAGGATTCTGGGTCTCTAACTGCTAACAGCATCACTATTTGCATTACTTAAGAAGGTGGGGAAGACATATGTAAACTTTGATTTGCTTCTGAGGAGGCCTAGTCACAAGCTGAAATATTTCAATTGACTGTTTTCATAAGGTAAGTTTTTGTTTTCACCAGAAGGAAAGCAAACACAAGGAGAGCTCTGGCATACAATGGTTATGCAGTCTAGGGGTGGCCAGTGACAATGATAATTCAGGTGTTTCCTTTGGGAAATTCATTATGATTTTTTTGGGAAGTTTACATATCTGCCTAAAATGAAAAAAAAAAAAACAACTCTTCTTAATCTCAGATACATCTTGAAACTAAAAAGATGCTGTCATACATTAAATAGTACCATCCAATTCATATGTTGAAGGCCTAACCTCACAAAGTAACTATATTTGAAGATAGGCCCTTTTAAGAGGTAGTTAAGAGAAAATGAGATCATAAGAGTGAAGCATTAATAAACAGAACTGCTGTCCTTATGAAAAAGGAAAAACTGTGAGCAGTATATTGTGCATGCAGAAGAAAACCCCACGTGAGACACAGTAAGAAGATGGCCATGTAACCCAAGAAGACAAGCCTCAGAAGAAATCAGACTTTCACACTCAGATATTAGGCTTCCAGCCTTCAGAGATGTAAGAAATAAATTGTTGTGAGGCCACCCATTCTATGTTATTGTTATGGAAACTCTAGAAGACTACTATAAATGGTAAGTGCTCAATATAATTTCCACTACTAGTGTGCCTGAAACCACACTTCAAGTACTTCTCCTCAATTATTCAAAAAGGAAAGAATTGGAACACAAGTACATGACATTTGGACACTACAAACTACATAGAAGCATACTCTTTCTGGCCTAATGTGTTAAGGAAATACTTCAGGATAACATCTAGAAAGATGTTCCAAAAAAGAAAACTAGAGAGAAGAATTACAAATTTAGTGTATAAATTACCTTAATCTCTGGCTGACTCTTGAAACATGTTTATAAGGGCAAATTCCAATTAGTCAGTTAAGGTTAGAAGAACTTAACTGAAAGCTACTGCTTTCCACAAGGAAGACGAAATTTCCAGGTAGGGACAAACCAAACTGCTAAAGCAAGAGAAATAATATTTTCATAAAATAACAGGAACAGTAGTGGGGGCGGAAGGAAATGCTAATGTGGCAGAGGATCTAGGTGTTATTGAAATTACTTGAATCAAAGAAAAATATTAAGAGTCATACCCATAAAGTCAAAATTGGGATGAGAGAGTAATACCATGCGCTCAAATGGGTACATGAACTCCATGGTAGGGAGAGAGGAGGGAGCAAAGTTCTCATTAGTCAACTGAGTCATAGACATGTCCTTCTGCCAAGGTTGTATAGAAACTTGTAAGAAAAAACACTTAGAAAAGACAATGAACCTACAAAAAGCAGGAGATTGCAGAGGCCACAGTGAGTGGCATCCCAAGGAAATGACCCCAACTCTAAATAAGGACTACTTGAAACAATGTCCAGTGCTAGCCAATGGAGCTTCAAAGAACTTAGCCAGGTGGTCAAGGTTCCAGAAGAGCTATTCTGGCCAAGTTCTGATCAAGGACCTTTGAGGACCCCGTTAGGTTCTGTGGGTCTGTGGCTAATGGGGATGTCCCTATGTGAGGTGAGCAGGAATGGTGAGAGAAGAGAAGCAAAGAAACCCAAGCTGCAGCATCTCAGAAATTCTTAACACTATTTGTACCACCGATGATTTTTCTTGTCTCCTGAAGCCTATGGATTCCTTTCAGAGTATTTTAAATAGGTCAAATAAAATGAAAGTATTATGAAGTGAACAGTTTATATTAAAATAAAGCTATCAATTTGTTTTTAATTCTTGACACTACAGTCATAAGTAAACTTCTTTATGAAGGCATTAAATGAGAATTATTTTAAAATACTCTGTTTTGAGTATATTTTAGGTTTTTCATAATTCTTTTGCATAGATTCATAACTGAGGAAAATGATAAATTCCAATCAGAATTTAGTGAAAATAAAAGCATAAATGTTTTCCCATTCAAGTTCGAAGTCTTTTTGAAAAGCTGTGAAGTCTTGATTAAGGATCTTTGTCTAGAATTAAAAACAGATCACAGCCTGCATAATGAATTTAGATCTAAGACAGGAGTTGGGAAATGTAATGCAACAGAAGGACAGAAAGTGGGTTGGAGCATCAGCAAGTGTGGACGCCACCCTAAATTTTGTGAGGCTCTGGGTAAAAGGGCAAGTGGAAGTTCCTTGCTATGCACAAAACTACTCACCCTTCTACCCCTTCTCTTTGCACCACTGCCCTTTTCCTTATTCAGTGAGACATCTCAACTGGAAAGTTCCCATGCTAGGACTGAAAAAGAGAAACAGAGTTTCCAAGTAAGAACATGTCATCATTCCCACAAACTCATCACTCACTCACAGAAAGAGGCACAGCCAGAGAAAGGCCAGAGGTGCTCTTTCAAGAATAGGTTTACTGCAGAACTCTAGATGCCAGGATCAAAGGACATCCCTGAGCTGGCATGTCTTATCTTTAAGGCCAGCAGTTGTACAATGCAAAGGTGCCATTAAAAGGGTTAGAAGGTTCAGTGGGGCCTCTCCCTGGAGCTCCATACTATGAAGCGCTCAGAAGCCACGAGTTCAATCCCTGGCCAGGGAGCTGACCCACATGGCGTGGCAGACTTCTCCTGACCTGCCCACTGCTCCCCTCAACAGTGTGTTTCAGTACATTTGCCTGTTCTGTTCTCCACTCTGTCTCTGGTGAATCCTCTCACCCACCACATCACTGGCCTGTACCTTAGTTCTGTATGCACAAATAAATAAATCTTTAAAAAAAAAATGGCCCAGTGGACTGCCCTGAAAAATGAAGTGATCTTTTAAAAGATAGCAACAATGTAATTATTGCACCTAAAAAATTATAATTCTTGATTATTGTTTTGTCTTGATTTCTGTGTCTAAGGCGCAAGGAAGAAAGTCAGGAGACAAAATGTAACTGGGTGGTCCCTAGGAAAATGGGAAGTTCCAGGTTCCCTGTCCCATCCAGAAGTAGGGTGGAGCTGAGAAGAGAAAAAAAGAAGAGAAGTAATCTGAGGAGGAAGACAGCAGGATGGAGAGCCAGAAAGGGACCTGAGGAAGCCACATGGAACAACAAGCATATGAGTAAACTGTGTTCATTTCTTGGCCCTGGACTGGTTGAAAGAGATGTAGGTGAGAGACCGCGGGGAGGTTCACTATGGCAGCATTTTGTTGGGAGTGACCAAATGGGGAGATTTACTGAGGGACTGGATAAGGGCAATATCAAATCAGGCCTTGCATCCAAAGGTGATAAGGTGGTAATAAGTTGGGCCTTGCATCTAATTAACGGGTCCTTGTGTTGGGATGGGACTAGATGAAGGTGATAATGAACTGGGCCTTACATCAAGGACACAGCAATGAGTCACCCCTTTGAAATCTGAGCTTAGGACCTATATAAGAGACCCTTCCCCCTTACTGAGTTGGCAGTAGCTGCAGACCCCACTCTAGGGGCTCCTCTCAGGTGCTGTCCCGGAGCAACAAACTCGGCTTGCTCAGCCTTTCTGCCTCCTGTCTTCCTTTCTTGCGGCCGGTCACAGAAGTTGGGACAAAACACATTTATCTTGATTTTGACTTTGCTCTTTTCCTCCCATATGTGTCTGGTCATTTCTGACCCTTTTGTATGGGTCCCGGCCAGAAGGTTCAGGTCTTGGTTTGGGCCAATCCCTTTTGGGTTGACTTTTGCTCACAATGGATGGGTAACTTCAGGTGTTTGATTTAGAAATTATATTTTTAGCTTTTTGTGTTGTATACTAAGTGTATTAAAGTACCTCTTAATTAAAGTCTTATATGTTTTGCCTTGATGCAGCAGATGGCAGAACCTATTTAGAGCAGGCAGGTTTGGGGGTTCAGTGGTACCCCTCTCCCTGCCCTGTAACAAAAAGACAGAGTTTATTGCTCCTGGGTAGCTGCTGAGACGGAGCTCCTGAGGGTGGGGTCTGCAGCTACTGTGAGTGCTGTAGAGGAAAGAGTCTCTTATATAGGCTTTAGGTTCAGCTTTCTAAAGCTGAAGTGGTGCTGTACACCTGGATGCAAAGCCAGGGTTCCGGTCATTATGCTATTGCCCATATATGGTCACATTCAACAATTATATCTTAAGGTATCCACTCAGTAGTCCAACTTTCAATTGTCTCATAATTACTTTTAAAATATTTTAGTTTTTATTATTTTTACAATTGGCTGAATTATTACCCAAATAAAATTAAATAAAAGGCATAAAGACTCAAGTTGCTGCAAACATGTAAAGTATTAACTTGGTTCTTAATCTAAAATTCTCCAAACAATCTATGTGTTTCCCTCTTTTCTCACTTTTTAATAATATTCTTTTTTAAATTAAATATTTATTTATGCACACAAGAACTGAGATACAGGCCAAAGATGCTGGGGTAAGAGGATTCATCAGAGACAGAGTGGGGAGCAGATGAGGTGAATCCACTGAAATACAATACTGAGGAGCAGTGGGCAAGGCAGGAGAGGTCTGCTGCACTATGTGGATCACATCCCTGGCCAGGATTGAACTGCTGCAGGGGCTGCAGACCACTTCATAGAGCTGTGTTTTAACCCAATGTGCCACCAGGGAGGGCTCTAATTACATTCTTTATGACATTGCCTTCATCCCCTTTTGTTTCAATATCCAAATGTGTACTTAAACTTGCATATTTCTACACCCTCCCCTTCACTGGCTACACCTAGCTCTGATCATCTTAAACATTTAAACATCTTGTCTATTAAATGGTCAGTTCTTGTTTACTTTATCTCCATGAAAAAGATTCTATATTTTTTAGACAGGGTTGGAATCTCTGTCCACATCCTACTTTTGTCCAACCTCATCTTCAAGATATGAGAGAAACAGCGTTCTCTTACTCAAAGCTCACACCAATGGAAAGGAGGTAATTAGCATAACAATACATTAAGTAGGTGCTAGGAGGAGCTTGACTGATAAGTCTCCATTGGGAAGAACTGATGACCCAAGGCAGGCGGAATGGGTGGGAGGAAGAGAGAACAGGAAGGGAACAGATATCCAAGTAGCAAGAAGCAAGAAGCAAATCCCGCACTGTCTGAAAAGCAACATGAAGAAAAAGAAAAGTTTGCAAATTTGTCCATGATTTTGTCTGAATGCTTTCTGGTATCTGAGACTAAGCTTCTGTTTTTCTCAGTGTTGTAGTTAATTTATTACAAGCTCATTCCAATTTATAGAAAATAAATTATTCTAATTCCGTTTTTCTTTTCATATTCCTTTGTTTTTTAAAAGATTTATTTATTTTTACATACAAGAAGAACTGGGGTACAGGCTAAAGATGAGGGGTCAGAGGATTCACCAGGGACAGAGGGGGTGTTACAGGGCATCTCAGTGTGAACTGGGCTGCCTGTCTGTGGGGTCTCACCCGTGAGCCTAAAATTTATTTGTACTGAAGACACACACAAAAGGGTCAACAATGGGTTTATTTACAAAAGGGGAAAAGAAAAGGAAACAACCCAAGGGAAGAGAGAGGGATACAAATTAACTGGAATATCTTACCGGCTCAGCTGACTTGAAGCTCCCTAACAAACTAACTGAGAGCCCTGAGTCCTGCTCACCCGAGAGCCTTTTTCTGAGGGAGAAAGAGACCCTTGGACAAAACTGTGCCCTATTTAGCTCCCAAAGTCCCAGCATGCCTGCTTAGCTCTGCCCTTGGGTCCGTTCTCTCCCTGGTACTGCTGGGAGTTGTAATTTCCAATCACTGGAGTAGGGGGGTAGAGTCCAGAAAGCTGGAGTAGGGGGTGGAGTCCACAAAAGTGCAGAGTTCCTTTAGGACATCTTTCCTCTTAACAGGAGGAACAGAATGGGTGGATTAACTGAAATACACTGCTGAGGGGTGCATCAGGCAAGGAAAGGAGAGGACTGCTGCCTGCTAGACCATGTGGATCAGGTGAGTCACCTCCCTGACTGGGGATAGAACTTCTGCTGCAGTGGCTGTGAATAGCTTTCTAGTGCAGCATTCTAACACCTTGCACCACCAGAGAGACCCTCTTTACATATTCTTAACTTTCGCTTAATCCATCACCTGAAAGCTAATCCTACTCTATTCTGACATTTCTTTCAGTGAGGTTCAGGTCACTGTCAAAATATTCTTTATGTTCCATATATAAAACCCTTCCATTTTGAACGACCCAAGTAATGTCAACTCAGTGCTCAGTCCAAAAAAAAAGCAAGCAAAAGTGAATTGTCTTTAAAGCCATGGAATTCTTAATAATTTCTATAGCCTACATAGAATCACTATCCTTGACAATATCTTTGGTTCTAAGGGCATTGCTCTCACCTCTAGGCTGATGACTGCTACATTCAAATTTTCATACTAAATTCTAACCCATACCACATCATAGTACATTCCCATTTTACCTGTTGAACTCTCTTTATATGATGTCTCGTTGTCACAACACCAAATTATTGAAATGGAACTTGATTCCCACAGAGTTCTCAATGCCAAATCATTTCATGCTTTTCTATATCTCATTTGTCAGTAGGAGTTAGAACAGCATTGATGGAGCCCTCATTTCAATAAGCCTATCATTAAAGCGACTCTTTTAGTTTCTACCTGAAGTTTCTCTCTACCCGGTTCAGTCCACAAATTCAAAATATCAAGTTCTCCTCCTTATTTCCAATTACATCCAGTTACAACTCTCACGCAATTAATCCCCTTGACAGTTCATCCCACAACCCTACATATAAATCTTTTTAGCCTTGCAAGAGTATCACCACCAGATAAGTTTGTCCTCTCTCTCTCTCTCATAGGCTAGCCCATTCCATATATTTATAAGAATTCCAAAGGAAAATGATAACCATGAGGTCAGAGGTCACTCATTACCAGGTAAAAATTGATATTCCTTATTGGAAGTAAATGGAATGACTTGTTCATTTCTTTTAAGCAGGGTATGCAAAGTTTCCCATGTCCACTCACAGAAGAGCTATAGTTTTAAAACAAAGGAGAAGAACGTGTAATTTCTGCACATTCTTTATTAAAATCCCATCTAATCATCAGATCTTGCTAGTTTTTTACATTGCGAAAGAACAGAGAGACTTTGAATTTCAGTTATGGTTAGACAAATAATTCACCCTAACAACAAAGAAAAACTAGAAAGAATGGATAACACTTATATTAACATACATATCTTTGAGAGTTTATATGATTAAAAAATAATTTGTCTAAGATATGGGAGAAAGCAGAAATCCAGAGAGGATAGTCAGTTTATGGGTTCTCTCTTGAATGGGCAAAAGTAACCAGAAAAGAGGGATGAAATAGATTACTGAGTGGTGGTAAAAGAAAAGAGAGCTAAGCAAATAGCATTGGAAGAGAATTGGGAGAATTAAGAATTTTATCTCGTAATGAATTTTTGAGTGATAAAGGCAGTAAAAAGAAATATAGTAAGGAAAGAAAATCTTAAGGTAATTTCTCTGAACTTATTCCTTCTTGTATTTTCTTTTAGAGACTGCCATAAAATACCTTAATTTATTCCAGTTAGTTCTATGTATAGTTGTTTTACTTATGTTTTTCTTGACTATTGCTCATTTCAATGCAAACCCTATCTCAAATGAAACTCAACACCATTCATATGACATTAATTTGACTACATTGGAAAGATCAGGCTTAGGATTCAAACAGATCCTGAATCAAACACTACTTCACTTACTATTTTTTTTAATGCCACCAGTCATTAACCACTGTGTCTATACTAAATGATGTTGTTTAGTTCAGTTTGAGACCAAGATATTGCCTTCTGGTTTACCTTGTATAAACTGGTTAAGTGACAGCTGTGAACACCAGCTACCCAGACTGACAACAAAATAACTAAATGTACTTTATTTCTTCATTAAATTCCTTATGTGACTATACATATTAAAAAGGATAATATTTAACAGGGTCTAAAGAACACAGTTTATGTCATGATAGTTATTAGTTCTTACACCTTGGCAAACCAAGTGGTAAATATTAAGTCAATAATCTGAAAAATAGGAAAATGAAGTTAAAACATACCAGGAGTGCTCATCTTCAGATCATGCGTCCCAGTCCAGATTGCAAAATACCAAACATACTGAGATATCTGCCTGTTCTGTCCCCTGATGTTTTCTCAGAACTTTTTACATAAAAATTGCTTAATGAATATAATATTTAATATTTAATGCAGTTGCTAAAAGGCTTAGGGTAAGTATATAAGTAGAAGATGAATCTGATGAAAAATTAAAGGCTTCAGTGATTTGGGAAATAAATTATGTTCCTGCTAGAAGATATGTTTTTTAACAAAATCTGTTTATTTTGCACTAAATGAGCATTTACTCACTGACATTATGGTATCTTTCTCAAATTGGGTTGTTGGATTTATTATCTGTTGTATCTAAGAAAAAACAAGATTGTTAATAGTGTTTATGTTCTACATAAAAAAAATACATTGACTTAGTAAATAAGGCAAGCAACCTAGTTTAAGAAAAAGAGAAAATTTCTCAAGCAAAAATATTTCCTGTTTTGTTTTAAACCAATATTCAGCTAATTGTCTACTATGTACTCATAGAACAGACAAATAGGACAGAACATTTGCCCTTAGTTCCACAGGAGAAATAAGAGTGAGCAAATAGATACAGTAATACATATAGTATGTATTGACTTACAAAATACAATGTCCCTAAGAACTCCAAATAGATTTTTGGCTAATCATGCTGAAAGCACAACAGTAACTTGGATTATATACATAAACCTAAAGGATATATATAAATGCACACACAGTTTTTTAAGCCAAAATGTTTGACCATGGTAATTAAGTATTTTAAGAAAATAATGAGTTGAAAAAATTGTTTGACTGCTATGAGGCACGTCATTATGATCCTAATGACTTAATCTCATTAATGAAATATTGTCACTTGTTACTCAGAGACCAGTAAGCCTGTTCAACATTAACTGATATGTTCTTCTACTCAATGAAATATTTTGTGGAAAAACTAAAGCAAGAGAGATGACTTCAACCCCATAATAGCTCTTGGGATATCTGATGAATTTGCTAAAACTTTAAAACACCTCAATTTCTAAGTTTCATGATCTTTTCATTTAAATAATGTTTAATGGAAACACCAAATTTCTGATGAAAATTATATATTTTTAGAATAAAAACAGAATTAACCTGAATTTCTCTATGTAGATTTAACCTTTCTTACCAGATTAGCTATTTTCATATATATCCTGTCCAAAAAAAAATGTTAAAATAACAGTAAAGTACTGATCATAAAGCAGATCTTAGGAGAAAAATAGTAAGAAATAAAACAACAGGACACCTGCACCCCTGTTTTTTGCTGCTCTCTTTACAATAGTGAAGACATGTAATCAACCCAAATGCCCAAAAGTAGATGATTGGATTAAAAAGATGTGGTACATATACACAGTGGAATGTTACTCAGCAATCAAAAAGATAAATTCATGCCTTTTGCAGCAACATGGATGGAGCTGGAAAGGATCATGTTTAGTGAAATAAGCCAGAAAGAAAAAGAAAAATACTGGATGGTTTCCCTAATAGCAGGATTATAAGGGATCAAGGGTGAGGGGGTGGGGAGATGGGGAAAGAGGCAATTGTAATAAAGAAAAAGTGAAAAACAAAGAACAACTATATGCCAGAGACGGGGTGGGTGGGGAATGGGATCAAAAATGGGATGGGAAAGGTACACAGGACTATGGTGATGGCACACAAGTGAATGGGTGGTGGGAAGTCCCTGGGGATTACAGCCAAGATGGAAAAGGCACAAAATGAAGAATAATATAAAAATAAATAAAAATAAAAAAATGTTTTAGCAGCAGGAGGGATTTGAGCAACTTTTTAGAATGCTGATGGAGCAGTGCTAACTAACCTAACTAATAAGAAAGTAGTAACTGAATTAACTATAAGCTGAAGCCCATGCCTTTGTTCACAGCAGCGCCATTCACAGCAGCCAAATTAAGGAAACCTGCTGGAAGATAATATAAGTAATTTATTCATTCATTTGGTAAATATCCTTTGAGTACTTTCTATGTTTAGATATAATGATAGCTGTTGTAGAGAGTAAATATATATATATATATATATATATATATATACGATATAATTTCTACTCTCCAGGACCCAACAGAACAAATACTTGTATACTTATGATTTCTATATAAACCTAGAAGTGATATAAAGTACAAAGAATACAAGCAAAATTGAACATGAACTCAAAGAAGGGGAGAGATCTCCTTAGGCGATGAATTGGCTAACTACAGACCTTGAGACAAATTACCTGGTGGTCTGTTTTTGAAAGATCCACTAGATAAGGATGTTTCTATAGTTCAACAAAACAACATAAAAACTACATACAGCCTATAATGCCTAAAATGTTATTATCTATACCTTTACATAAAAAATTTTATGGGTAACTATTCCAAAGGAATGAATAAAGAAAGTTCTGCAGAGGTACATTTGATCTAGGTCTTTAATGGATGGACAGAGATGGAGAGAAAGGCACATGGTAGGGAGGGAACAATTTGAGTAAAAGTCCAAGAGCAGTGAAGTTCAGGGCACAGATGGGAAATAATGCTGACAAAACCCATGGAAAACGAAAAAGTTTACAAAGAGACAAGTGGCAAGGAGTGTTACAGGTTTGTCTGTGGTGAGTGGGCTAAAAAACTAAGATATCATAGTTTCCAGAAAGAATTTCAAGGGGTTCTTGCAATGGCCTCTCTTGAAGGACTCTAATGGTGAGAGCAAAGACAATTTTTCAGAGTAGTGCACTACAGCAATGTGATTATTTTTAAGATTTTATTTTTATTTATGAGTGCATACAAGAACTGGCGTATAGGCCAGAGGTGCAATAGGTGAGGATTCACCAGAGAAAAAGTGGGGAACAGAATAGGCAGATCTACTGAAATAAACTGCTGAGGGGAGCATCAGGTGAGACAGAAGAGGTCTGCTGTACCATATGGATCACCTCCCTAGTTGGGGATCAAACTCATGCTGCCTCTTGAGTTTGATAGCTTGATAGAACTGAGTCTTTAACCCCCAAGCCACCAGGAAGGCCCAGCAATGTGATTTTTAGGACAGTTAGCTGAGGTGCCTCATTCTAGTCACTAGATAGCATGACAGCAATATGTTCTTTGAACTTCAACCTGAGTCAAACTGTAACTCTCCCACTGGTGCTAAAGATACCTTGCTTTACTAGTTTTCATCTCCTGCACTATCTAGTTTCCTGAAAAAATGTTATTTAAAAATGGAACTTCAGGCCCTCCCTGGTGGCGCAGCGGGTTAAAGCACTGCACTGAGAAGCTAAAGCCACTTCCGCATGAGTTTGATTCCCGCCTGCCCCGGAGGTGACCACATGGTGTGGCAGACTTCTCCTGACCCGCCCGCTGCTCCCCTCAGCAGTGTACTTCGTCGATCTGCCTGTTCTGCTCCCCACTCTGTCTCTGGTGAAGCCTCTCACTGCCCCTGAGCCTCTGGCCTGTACCCCCTTTCTGTATGCACAAATAAATAAATCTTAAAAAAAAATGGAACTTCAGACAGATCCTTCAGTTTAGTTTTGTTTCACATGACACTATGTTATTTATGCATGACACTATATTATTAATAGTATTCACCAAATAGTCTCAGACACACTTTCACCCTCATCTAGTGGCAGTTTCCAACAATCAAATAATTATGCTTGTCTGTCTGGCCCAGGAACAAGATGCACTTGCACAGAATGTTGTGTTGGTCAGTTCCATTTGCTGACAGCTCAGCAGGGAAGGCTCAATATGTCTGATGCATGAAACTACTGCATACAAGTCAGAACCCTGACTAGTCAAAGAGGAATAAAGGACCAAGAAAGACAACTAAGAAAAGACACATGCCACTGGAACAAAACAGGGGGGAAAGCACTTCCCTTACCCCAATTTCCAAATTCCCCCTGAAAATCTGAATGCCTCAATTTTATTGATACTTCTTCATGACCTAAGAAGAAGGCAGAGCATTTGCTCAGAAACACAAGCCTTCCAGATGTTGTCACTCTGGTCAAACACATTTCAGTTCTCTGACTGGTCTGTGATCACATGCTCCAAATTAAAAAAGGGCAACAGTTCACATGAGTAGAAAGGAAAACAGGAAGTCAGACTAAAACAGACACAGTGAGAAAAAGAGAAAGAATGTATATGAGAATTAGTCATAAATTGCTACATTATGACCACAGGACAGACCAGGGTCCCCAGACTGAGGAGAGACTGGCTGGACCTTGCACCTCCCTTCTAACTATCCAGGATCCTCTTCATTTCCCTAGTGCTCTAGGTTCTCATTTGATTCCTACCCAAGACTCTCTTACTCTAAATCATTTATTTCCTTCCTTTCTGCATCCCAATTAAAATTATAACACCAAAGGTTCTCTTAAAACAATTAACAAAGGAGTCTGCCGATCATAGATCAGTATGACCATTCACCATTAATATTAATATCCAAACACAGACAATGGGACAAATTCCCTTTGATAGACTGTCACATTATGCCAGAATCATTGTAGGGAAGGAGGAAGGGAGGAGATTTAAAAAAAAAAGGGGGGGTGGATGGGTGATATGCAGGAGGAGGCCAAGGAAGGAAATATTTATTGAATGTCATTTAATTGTGCACATAGCAGCACATAAGCTGATGCCTAAGAGTCCCTGGGATAAATGGCTGTTGGTTGGGACCTTAATGCAGATCTGAGACAATTTCTAAAAAAAAAAAAAAAAAATGACCCTCTCATGAGCCTAACAGTACATGTATCTGTAGGATAGAAAATAAGAGTGAGCAATTACTAGGCTATGTCAAGCTTTAGAAAAGTCAGTCATTTATCCATAAATAGGTGACTGGATTAAAAAGATGTGGTATATATACACTCAGCAATCAAAAACATAAACTCATACCTTTTGCAGCAACATGATGGAGCTGGAAGGGGTCATGCTTAGTGAAATGAGCCAGAAAGAAAAAGAAAAATACTGGATAGTTTCACTCAGAGCAGGAGTGAAAAGTATTGGGTTGGGGGGGGGGGATTGAAGAGAGTGAGAGAAACAAATGTAATAAAGTAAAAATGAGAACAATGAACAACTATAAACCAGAGACATAGTATGGGGTGGAAAGGGAGTAGGATAAAAACTGGGGTGGCCAGTGAGAATGACACATCTTCAAACAACTAGCAACAACAAATTTTGAAGAGGATGTGGAGAAAAAGGAACTCTCCTGCACTGCTGATGGGAATGCAAACTAGTACAACCACTATGGAAAACTGTTTGGAGGTTCTACAAACTGCTAAACATGGAGCTTACCTACGACCCAGCAATCCCACTCCTAGGTATCTACCCAAAAGACACAAAAACACTGATTCAAAAAGATATCTGCACCCCCATGTTTATTGCTGCTTTATTCACAAATGGAAAGACATGGAAACAGCCCAAATGCCCAAAAATGGATGACTAGATTAAAAAGATGTGGCACATATACACAATGGAATGTTACTCAGCAACCAAAAAAAAAAATAAATAAATAAAAATAAACACATGCCTTTTGCAGCAACATGGATGGAGCTGGAAAAGATCATGCTTAGTGAAATAAGCCAGAAAAAAAAAAGGAAAAATACCAGATGGTTTCACTCACAGCAGGAGTATAAAGGACCAGGGGAGAAAATAATAATAATAATGCACAACTATATACCAGAGACATTTTACAAGGGTGGAGGGGGAGTGGGATCAAAAACAGTGGGGGAAAGTAAATGCACTAGACTATGGTGATGGCACATGGGTGAAGTGGTAATGGGAAGCCCACGGGGATTACAAATGAGATGAAAAAATGCACAAAGTGATGTAAAAATAAACTATTATATTATTTTAAAAAATATATTACTACCATGAAGTCAAATAAAATAATCTACATAAAGTGTTTGGCACATAGATTTTAGGAGAAAATAACTCTTGGGCCCTCCTGGGTGATGCAACAGATTAAAACACAGCACTGCAAAGCTAGTGGTAGTATATTAAATGCAAATTCAATCCCATCCAGGGGAGGTGACCACACAGCCTGGAGGACCTCTGGTCTCACCTCTCAGAAGCATACGTCAGTCAATTTGCCTTTTCTGCTCCCAACTCTGTCTCTGGTAAATCCTCTTACTTCCCCTTCACCTCAGGCTGTACCCCAGTTCTGTATGCATAAATAAATAAATCTTAAAAAAAAAAAACTCATTTGCCCGGCATGTTTCTGGGCAATCTTTTTGGCTTCTTTGTAATGATGCATTCTAAACTTCACATTATGAACAATTAGTGTACTGTGAACTTAATGGGTTTCCCATCTTTTTTTTAAGAAATAGAAATCAACATACATCTCATGAAATAAGTATTATCGCAAAATTAAAAATAAATTATGTGCATTTGTGTGTGTGTGTGTGTATGTGCTCACACATACATTTGTTCCCTGTGTCAATGCACAATGTATTTATTACTAAGAGTCATGGTCAAAGCTATTTGAAAGCCACAGTATAAGAACACTTTTAGTTTCTCTCTCTCATTAAGAAGTGATTTATCTGATAGACAAATACAGAATAAATTGAGCAAATTTAGTTCTTTCTCATTATCTTGTCTCTGCTAGTCCCCTCTTTTGTCTTTTCTTATTCTCTGTAATAGATTAAATAATAGCCCCCAAAGATATCAAGTCCTAAAACCTGAAGCCTGTGAATGTTACCCTTTGTGGCAAAGTCTTTTGCATAAACTTCAGAATTTGTGAATAAGGAAAGCTTCTATGATTACATAAAGGGTCTTATCATGAGGAGTTTTTCCTGGGTTATAAGGCTAGACCCTAACAGCAATTATATGTGAACATTGAGAGAGAAACAGAAGGGATTCTACACACAGAGAACAGTAATGTGAAGATCAAGTAGATAAAGATTTCAACATATTAACCGTCCTCAAAGGTTGAAATGTTATACTCACAATTTAAGGAATACTGGCACTCTCTAGAAGCTTAAAAAAATTAAAATAAAAAAGCCCTGAGAAGTGATTTTCAGTCAGCTGATGGACATTTTAAATTATTACTCTTAAGGGTTCTTTTTAGGCTTTTAGTGGATAGCAATAAGTTTATCAGACTTACATCCATGAGTGAAATGTCATGAAAATCCTCAAATTCTCTGCAATATACCAACTTACACTTTGACTTCTCTCATTATAATGCCCACATACTGAGTGGTAATTATGTGCAGAAAACACGACATAATCTCTACTTTCACCCAAATTCAGGAAGGTGGTCATCATCACCCTTGTTTTATGAATGAGAAATCTGAATGTTAGAAATCATTGTCCAAAGGAACACAGCTAGTAAGTGCAAGAGCTATGTTGTACATCTAGTTTTGTAACAGGATGGTGCCAAGGAAAAGAGGAAGTTTCAGGTTTCCTGTTCCACCCAAGGGAGGATGGAGCTGAGTACAGAGGAGAAGAAGCTGGAGAGGAGACTGGAGATGGAAGGAAGCAGGATGAAGGACAAGAAGGAGACCTGGAGGAGGCACATGTAGCAGAGAGACATATGAAGAGCTACACTTGCCTTTTCGTCCTGGACTGGTTGAAACACATGTGGGTGAGAGATCCATGTGGAGGTTAACACTGGCAGCTTTTTATCTTGGTTTTGATTTTACTCTTTTCCTCCCAGACTTCTGGCTGTTTCTGACCTTTTTATATTGATCCCCGTGGGAAGGTGCTTTACACTGTGGCAGGCATTAGGGGCTTGCTTTGGTCCAATCCTGTTTGGATGGATTTTTATACACAAGGGGATGGGTAACTTTGAGATTTTGTTTTAGAAACTATATTGTATTAAAGTTCCTTTCCACTAAAGGTCTTATAAATTTTGTACTGAGGGTGTGGATGGCAAAACTTATTTAGAGCAGGCAGACTTGGGGATTCTAGGGTGACCCCCCTCTCCGTGCCCTGTAACAGATTGTTTTTCCTCAAAAACAGAGCTATGTCACCTCAACTTCAAACGTCCCAATGTTTTGCCTATCCTTGGTTTTCTAAAGCTGGACTTCTATATGGTAACCTGTTTCTCAAATAAACTGCATGCCATAATTTGTACATACCAAAAATATGCATGAGATTTTTTTAGCAGAGTACTTGGAGAGTCAAATGCAGTCTTTTTGTAGATGAAAGGGGAAAAGCCAAAAGAAATTTCTAACACTTTTTAAGTTCTAAATGGAAAGTAACTCCGATTTATTTATTTATTTATTTTCAAAGATTTATTTATTCGTACAGAACTGGGGTACAGGCCAGAGATGCGAGGGTGAGAGGATTCACCAGAAACAGAGCTGGGAGCAATAACAGGCAGATAGAGGAAGTACACTGCTGAGGGGAGCAGTGGGCGGGTCAGGAGAGGTCTGCAGTGCCATGTGGGTCTCCTGGGGCAGGCGGGGATGGGGCAGGCTGGGATCAAACTCATGTGGAAGTGGCTTAAGCCTCTTTGTGCTGTGCTTTAACCCACTGCGCCACCAGGGGAGGGCCCAACTCCGATTTATTTTAATCACCCAAACATTATATTGTAAAACTTCTATTAGTGTCTCCATCTTTTTTCTCTTCTCAAGTTTTTGTGTAGGAATATGTGAAACTGATGCCTTTTAATGGCAAACACAAGTCTACTTTTTATTTTGAGGTAGGGACAGAAATTTTAAACAGCCCTTTCAGTTTTGATTCCAAGATCAGAATGTTAAGTGTCTTTCAAGTTGTGATCCCAGTCTATAAAACTCCAAACACTCACACAAGGTCCTATTAAAGTCACTTCTTTAAGTAGAATTATTTTAAATAAAAGAATATTTCCGAACAAGCCATAAACCACAAAATGGTTTGTTCGTGTGGTTTTCTGGAACAGCTACACTGGCTTACTAGTTTACTGAACTTCATGGTCAAAGTGTTAAGCATTATTTGAGGATACTCGTTGTCCTCTACACTTAAGAAGAAAATAAAAAGCAAATGGAGGTACTTATAGGAAGAAAAAGAAAAACGTTCTGAGAAGGATCGTATGCGTGGTCATGCCTTTCCATCCCGATAGTCTCCCTCCTAGGAACTTCCAAAAACCGTCGGTCCGGAGCAAGGGCAAAACAGAGGGAAGCCCCGCCCTGAGCCCAGTAAGGAAGTGAACCGCCCACCCACCAACCAATCCAAAGAGACGTTGTCCACCTGCCACCGCTTGAGCGACCTTTCCCTCCCTTCTGGTTTCCGCTTTTACGACAGTTTTCGTTTTCCGGCCCCATTTTACGACCGTACTGCCGTACTTCCTAGGGCGCCAGAAACTGGGCTTGTGCTGGTGGTGGTGGCCGGGTAGTTTTCCTGTGTCGCCGTGGGGCTGGTGGCCGCGGCCTCTGGTCTGGGATGAACCCCGCTCTCGGTGGAGGCAGGAGAGCTGAGCCGGAGCCATGGTGAGTGCCGCCTTCCCGTCTCCTGAGCGAGTCCCGGCCCAGACTTCGACTTCTAGACTGCAGGAGGTCTCCCCTTTGCCGCTGTCGATGAGGGGCGTGTAAGACCCCGTGGTGCCATTAACATCCTCCTGGATGAAGCGGTTTGCTTACTGCTCTTAGGTCTGTGCTTCACACACAACAAACCTAAGGGACTCCGCGCCCAGGTATGCCGACTTTGGGCTCTGGACGTTAGGCGCTGCTCCCCCATAACTTAGAAGGTCAGAGGTTGTCAGACTCTTGGAAATTGGGGGAAACGGATTTGTCACTTTCTCCGCTTTGCTCTATCTTTTCCCTTAGCTCTGCTAACAGATTGCCTCCTGTAAGCATAAGGGGCAAAACCGAACGTGAAAGGTTTCGAAAGGTGCGACATCATCTTTCCACACCTCGTAAAAATAAGCAAATCGATAAGCTTTTTTTTTTCCATAGTGAAAATCACACGCCTTTAGAATACATTGGATAGTACCAAAGATGCCATGATTTTATAAGTATCACACCGAAAGTTCTGTTAAAATAAACCATGTAATGAATGGGAATGTGAGAATGTATGCATCATAGGTAAGGATGAGGACTACGTTAAGTATTTACTCTGCTTTCCTTTACCAGGCCAGTACAATGGTAGCAGTTGGACTGACCATTGCTGCTGCAGGATTTGCAGGTTTGTTTATATGGCTTGGGGGTGAAAGTAGGGAGTTGGGAACTTGTTTACTTATTATATTGCTTTTGTTTTTAGGTCGCTATGTTTTGCAAGCCATGAAACATATGGAGCCTCAAGTAAAACAGGTTTTCCAAAGTCTACCAAAATCTGTAAGACATTTTTTTCTAATTCTTTGCTGCCTGTATATGAAGCTCAGAGGCACACTTGAGGGTAATTTCCAAACATACATTAAGTTCTAAGTGACGGCTTTTATATTCTTCACTTTGCATCCCACAGGACTTAGAAATTCTGAGCTTTGTGATGGTACTGCTAAAAAATCAGATGTGTGTGAAAGATTAGGGTAGAGGTGTTAAATCCCCATCGGAATCACTTCGTTCATATTCTATTAACTTTAGCAATATTGTCCCCATTCTTGCCCTCTTTATCTGCTCTGTACAAGTATAGCGGGATTAGGGATCTAAAGTTATCCATTCTTAACGTGTAGCTCTGGCACTCCATACTTGGGTAGCACCGCAGTTGACTGGGCTAGAGTATGATTATAACTTAGAATGAGTTAGTCTAGGATAGCATATTGAATGTTTACTTTTTGTGACTGAATATGATGATATAGAATGATGGCTTTACCTATGATTTGTGACATAAAGTGAGAGTACCAGACAGCCTGAATTTATCAATGCGGTCTTTTTAAGTTTTACTAGTTGCCTTGAACCATCTGTCTTGAAAGGTCTTTTAAATCCTCTTCTTGGGAAACGTCTTGTTCAAAAACCTATTCGTGTTTTGAGATCAAATTTTTATCTATGATGTGGCTAACTTGGAATAACATTCCCTTCACTCCTTGAAGTGACTTTGAGGCACTTATGTTTTCAGGGCTGTCTGGGAAAAAATTACTTCTATAATGATTGTTAAAAGTATTTATCACTACTTACAAATCTAAAATTCCCTGGGAATTACCCTTAAAGTTCTGAGAAAACTTTTTTTACTGGTTCTATGAAAGTTAATTCTTTTTAAAAGCAATTTTGTTTAATAATCTATTAATGCATTTCCTCTTTCAGGCTTTCAGTGGTGGCTATTATAGAGGTGGGTTTGAACCCAAAATGACAAAACGGGAAGCAGCATTAATATTAGGTGTAAGGTAACTTCTAATAATTTCATTTTTCAACTGGAAACCTATTAGTGAATATATTAAAAACCTCTCTTTTGTTACTACCTCCTAAGATCTAAACACACCCTAAACGACTCCAGGCAGAAGGCAAACTGGCACATAGCTATTTAACTCATTGAGGTTTTAGGTAATCACATAGTCCTCAATGATGCTAATATGTTATCACTTTTTGTGCTAAACATGCCATCCTTTCCAAGACTTATGATTTCAGATTTAACTAAATTTTTAAACAATTTCATTCTGATTCAGAATATCATATTAATGAAGATTATTAAAAAGTTTTCTGTACTGTTGTTTCATATTGTAATAGCTTTACAGTATCTTTAACTGGCCTTTCTATAGTTACTTTATGTAACCTATAAGTAGTAAATACCTTTTCCTTTTTAAATTAGCCCTACTGCCAATAAAGGAAAAATAAGGGATGCTCATCGACGAATTATGCTTTTAAATCACCCAGACAAGGGTAAGTAGTTATTACATTCTTGTTATACTTGTTGTAATGACTGCTATTAATTATTTTATGTCATCATATAGAGAAAATGCCTCAATCTGTATGTGAACACTAGCAGACTGATCAATTTGCTTTTGGTGTCCTAACAGTACAGATTCTGTGAAAACATTTCAACACTAGTGATCTAGTTACTGCAATTTAAAAGTAGCAATAAGCATGAACTATTTATAGATCTACAACTGGATTAAAATTGATTTCTAATAGTGTTAATACTGCTATTACATTATGGGTTGTTTTTTTGTCTACCATCTTTTTTTTTACTCTAAGAAACTTTTTTTCCTTTCTATTGAACTGACATTTGTTTACAATACTGCATATGAGCTCCAGGTGTACAATTTTTTTTCTTCAGCCACTATGTATCACACTGTGCTCACCACCAATCACTAAGTCCCCTCTTACCTGGTCTACATTCTTAAAATAATAAATTTCAACCAGTGAGAAGTAAAATTGCAATTCTTCCCTGTCCATTTAGACATCTGAACTAGAAGTTAACCTAGTTAGAAACCTATAGAATGTTATGTCTGATACATAGCTAAGCAGGTGTAGCTGTGTTTAAAGCAAGTAATTCCTTGGAATACCAAGATACAAATCACAAAATCCATGTTGCAGTATTAAATTCCTTTTACTTTCTTAGAAGTCTCTCTCCCATTAAGAAAGGCTTTGAGGGTACTTTGAGGGTAACAGGGATATGATTGCTCAGTATCTAACTTCATAGCCTTGTTTCTAATTCAGCATGACCAGCTTGGTTTCCACAAATTTGCATTTCTACCATCCTATTAATGCTGATGCTTAATGTTCTGAGGACCACTGAGAATCACTGTCTCCAGATTAGTAGGTAAAAAGCTATAGATGAGATGGTAATAGGAAAGCACTTAAGGACAGAAGTAAGCATCCAAAATGAGGTGGGTCTTTCAATAAACTGAGAAACCTTTGAGAATGCAGTGGTTCTAAATTAACACAGTAAAAACCTGTGTTCACTAGTGACTTGTGAATAACTTATGCTATTTCATTTTTGAAAAGCTCTATTTCTATCAGTTTAAGCTTTTTAAGAATGTGCTATTTTTTTTTTTAAAGATTTATTTATTCATATAGAACTGGGGTACAGACCAGAGATGCGGAGGGTGAGAGGATTCA
>NW_004567104.1:17539870-17613534 GCF_000260355.1 Condylura cristata | reverse complement strand
ATGCAAGTATAAATCAGGCTATTTGTAAATCATAAAATTTGGAGGTTAATATTCAGTTATGAATACATGTGACTTGAATAACAACTCATTACTCATTAAATTTTGTAACTATTTCAATGAACATAACACTTGTTTCAAATAAGTTGCCCAGTCTTAATGGGAGACCAATAAACTGTTATGTGAAAAACATGACTTCATTCATACAGGTTATTCCAGTAGAGGCCTACCTAACAGGAAAAGCTATTTAAGGCACACAGAAACTAAGTCAATTACTTGACACCTTGAATTTACAGCACATTTAGCCACATCCTTGACCTAATAAGTTTTTAGGTACATTAATGCCACTGTCAAAATTCACATTCCATGCATCAGAACTTGATAAAGATTTGAGGGTACTGGTGCTGTTTTTAATCTGTTGTATTCTATTAATACCTTTAAGTGAATTTATAAATTGGTTAACAGTCAAAAATTTTTCATTATGATCAAGCCTACACACAGCAGGACTGAAATGCTCTGTTGTCAAAATGTTTACAGTGACATATTTAAACTACGTGACAAGTAATTGCTATTAATCTAACAAATTATTCAGTATCTCAAGGGACTGTATAAAATGAAAAAAATATTCTGTGATAACCAATATTTACTCTGATGTAGTTTAGATGATAATTTAAGCTATTCTAAAGATCTTACAAGAAAGCAGACTTTCAAGATCTAGGTCACAATGGTAGTAATCATTTACTGATGGACTGGATGAGTTTAGGGGTAATTCTAAAACTGAGATATATTTTTTCTAAAATATGAAAAATCCACTTGTTGATTTAGCTAAAGCGGTTTCTTGTATAGAATATATCTTTTCCATTACTTCTAGGGGCAATGAAGCATAAAAGTACTGGTGATTTTTGTTATTAGAAGTTACATTCTATGAAGTTGTGAACACTAAATCACTTCTACAGAAAAATACACATCCCTGTGAGCCTCATCAAAATAGCATTTGTCAACCAATCAATATATAAACTTAACTCACAACAACACATCACAACCTTGTGTTTAGTAGCATCAGAGCAATTAACTGAATTCATAAACCATCTTAAATAGAAATTGTCAACAAAACACACAAATATGAAAATTTTGACTCTACACTTATCACGAAATTGTTTATGGTATGAAAGATCAAGCAAGGCAGAACATCACTTTGAGCACATGCATGAATGACCACAAAAACACAAGGATTGATGTTGTGCTTATAAATTTTAACAAGTAGGTGAAATCCCAAGTAAGGAACCTGCTGATAATGAGGACCCACTGTATTCTAGCTTACTAACCTTTATTTCAGCAATTAAAAGCTTTACGAACTGTTAAAATATACCTACAATCATTAACTCTAAAAAGGTAAATTTAATGTTGTCAATGTAAATTGTTTTAATGCAAACAGCACACTGTTAAGACAGTGAAAACCACTTTAAAGCAGCAGCATGGCAGAGTAGTTTTCTCAGTAATTATTATTTCCTGTAATCCCTTTTGAAAAGAATCCCTACTGCATTATCTATTAGACAAATTTGTATTTTGTTTGGAGACAGTAATCTATGACTGCTCTACATTATTACGGGTAATTGACGCAAGTATGATCTTTAAAGGGTCTTCACCTTCTGTTTCTTATAAAATACTTGTGTAGCCTTACCATGACCTAACATTTTCCCGTTATTTTAGTAGGCTAGCTAACATTTTTAGGTACAATTTACATGTAAAACTTATTAACACCAAAACATACTGTGTGATGGCTCATCTTCCTCCAACCTAGTTTAAAGTTAAGTCTGATAACTCAGATGTTTACCTTGGTGGTACAGAATTTGATGTCAATTCTGCATGCAGAGCAATCGCGCTGCCCTGCATGTGCCACTCATGACAGAAGCCATTTTTTGGTGGTACTGAATTTGTACGTCTCATTACACATCTAGCTGGGACCCTTATCATCATTGGGTGTGTTTGAAAGTATGGTTGAAACACACAAGGAAATAGGGTGTGCAGGTTTCCAGTCAAATAATGCAGCAATAGCCACACAGCTTTGAGCAAATCATCTGTGTGTTTAGGGTTCACCTGTCTCTGTTAAGGGGAAAAGAGCTGATTTGAAACTTGTGCAATTACTGCAAATTTTATGGATACAGAAACAAAGCCAAAGGGGTTTCCAAGATTATAAAGGTAGTAAAATTGTTAAGTCCTGGGTGACAGCACTAGTACTAGGTTCATTTGTGGTTTGTATTTAGTGAACAGGTATTTGGAGGAAATTCCTATACATATCCTTAAAACTAGTTCTGGCATTCGAGGTCTGTTCCTCCCTAAGTCTCATCCCCTTTTAACTTATACTGGCATCTGGGCTGGAATTATTGAATAAATTCTTTACTGCTTTTTAAGAACTGCTTTACTAGTGCTGAAACTGAGCAGTATCAAGTGGTTGTGGAAGGTATCTTTACCAGTATTTAAGGGTTTCATGAAATCTTTTTTGCATAAATTTTCCAAATTTTGGCACTAACTCAAAGCTTTAAAATTATCTAGTTATGCAGATCAGCATAAGACCTAAATCATTTCAACCTAAAAAAGAATACTTGTATGAATAGGTCAGCCCATTACCTATACAATACTTAAAAGTTTGCCTATATTTTTCTTTTCTGCTCTTAATTTGCTATGTTCCAACTTAGCACAATCAAGAGGAGACAGCAGCTAGCAGTGAACCACTGGAAAACTAGCCTATTTCAACATGAAAAAAAAAAAAAGCACCTAAACTTACTATTATGGCCATACTGAAACGTTATATTGCATTCAGCATATATAGTGAAAATTTATTCTCTACCTTAAAACCTTGTTTTCAAAAATTCACTCAAGCAGAATGCTTCAATGAAATGAGTTAACTTCAATATTTTATGCCACAATACTGAGTTGTTTCACTAAAAATGTATCTTTCTATTGGTAAATTACCTACAGAAGTTGTTCTGCATTCAGAGGTGTGTGCAGAAGGGTCACATTAAGCTTAAGTTATCCCCTAAACATATTGACTCCAATAAAAAATTTAGAAATTAGTTCTCAATCTTCAAACAACAGAAAAAACCTATAAACTTGGTGTAGCATAATAAGCACTGCTTGAATAAATGCGAGAGTAAATTTTTTGTTGAAGGATCTCAGGCTGAGAATAACCTTGAGCTTCTAAATTACTTAAGCTTGCATTTTCTTGCTGGCAACCATCCTCCCCAGTGCTGTTTAACTACCTGAGACAAACACTGCCTCAACAACAGTATATAGGAAGAGCTCTATCCAATGTTACCTATTCCTAACTTAATGACATTAGTGTTAAGGTATAATATGGAACATGTTAATTAACACTGCTGTTACCTTAGTGTTGTTTCAGTTAATGGAATTTCATATGTGTACAAGACAAATTTCTTTACAGCCAGAAAATAAGCAAACTGAAAACTAAGTTTGAGGTATAAGCTCCAGTGAACAATTAATAGAAACTAGTTCATGTTAGGAAATCTAAGGGAAATGTATAATGAAAATGGTCTACAGATCAGAAAATCATTAGGTACATTTCACAATTAATCCATTAAAAGGATATAAAACACTCAGAAAATATCCTTGTAATTTCACCCCCAAAGTAACACCACTCAAACAACTTTATGAAATTATTAAATAGTACACTTAGGATTTTTTTAAGTTAAAGTGAGAAAGTAAGCTTGCCTTTACTTTGTATACCCATAGATTACATAAAGGCAAGTTAGAAATGGTTGGGATTAATTCACCCAAGATTCTTGGTAACAGCCATTACTGAGAATCCCACATATATTTGTAACTAAAACTGAAAACCTTAAGAGATCAACTAGTCCAATCCTTTCTAGTTCAATGGGATAATACAGAGAAAGATAGTACATGTCCCAATTCTGTTCTTATACCAAATCTTTTCAAATTATAAAAGGAAAAAGGCCAGTAGAAAAGTGAAAACTCAAAGCTGCAATAGTTTCTCCAGGGGCATTTTTACACATCTTAAATATTTAAATACTTAAATGAACCTGAATCTGAAGTGAAACACTAACTCATTTAAAAAAGAGAATACATTTCCTTATAAATTACATGCTTCCCCATAATCCAATGTGACTGACTTGGGGACATTGGATTTTTCCTGGGTTAAAGGATTATACTTGAAAATGTAAAATTAGTTTGTCCCGCAAGAATATGGCACCTTTGTGGGTCAAAAATGAGCAATTATTGGCCCATTTCCAACAGTTCAACACCTTTTATTTTCAATCAGCAGTTGTGGGATTCAGATTTACCTGTTGCCAAAAGTTGAGTAATAGCAGATTCTAATGCTGTATTACAAGTTTCTGAAATAAAATCCAAACACTGTTTAATCAATGAGTTTTAAGGGACTGCTATCCATTCAACCATACATCCCAATAATGTGTTGACAAATTCACTACCCCAGATTTCCTTAATATAGGGGATTGAAACCATTAACAGCAATGATACTGAACACAACTTTACAGAGTGTTGCCTAACCTATAGATTCAATTTAAATACAAGTTCCTTAAAGACTTTGAAAGGATCCAAGTGCAAATTTTGTCATACTGAATGACCACCAATCATTCAACATACAATTGATTGTATTAGAGCAAGTTTTCTATTCCTTCAAGTTCATGCTAGGCACAGCTTTTAGTATCCTACCTAGCTGGAATTCAAGCTCAAAGTGTAAATATGAAGACACAAATGCTAGTAATTTTCCAGTGTAACTGCAAGATTAACATCAGAAACCCTACTCCTGTTAAACACTAGTCTTTCTTGCAGCAGTTTAATAGCCACAAAAATAACTAACTAGCAGAAAGGTGATGGAAATCAGATATATCAAAATGGCTAGCAAGAAAGGAGATCCAGACTATAACACTACTACCTACTCTTGCCTTATCACTAGCTTAAGTTTACCCTGGTCTCTGGTTCTTTTGTTCTCATCTATATACCTGAATTTTTTGTTAAACATTGTTTTATAAGTAACCTCACTTAGCCCTGATCGTGTTTTCATGAGTTCACTAGTATGTTGTGGTGCTTAACTCCACATTTTTATTAGTTAATTTATGCATACAGAACTGGGGTACAGGCCAGAGATGCAGGGGTAGGGCAGGAGAGGGTTAGAGGATTCACCAGAGACAGAGTGGGGAACAGAACAGTAAGATGTACACTGCTGAGGGGAGCAGCGGGGGTGGGGGGGTGTCAGTAGAGGTCTGCCACACAACGTGGGTCACTGCCCTGCCTAGGGATTGAACTCACACTGCAGTTGGCTGCTATAGCTTCATAGTGCTGTGCTTTATCTAACCCATTGCACCACCAGGGAGAGCACACCACATATTTCAAAGTGAACTTTTCTGTTTAGCTCTACAATTTTACCAATGGCGATTGACCTAGTAATACACATAAGCGTTTGGGGGTAGAGTTTTATTGAAAGCTCAAAAAGTGATCTCAAACCCAGAAATACTAAGCCTCTCAAGGTTTCAGGAATATAATTTTGCCTCTGTGTAATCTCAGCTAATACACTTCATAATTTAGTTCACATATATGTGCTGAAAACAGTATTGAGCTGCACAAGATCTTTAGATCTCTTATTTATTCCAGGTCTGTCTTTAGTATACAATGCAAACTAACCTACAGCAATACCTTGTCTTACTGATGTAGTAGCCAAAAAGGTAAAACTTATCTGGAAGACTACCTGAATCAATAGTGATAGGTAACCTTTGGGAAATAGGCTTTTCACTTCTAAATCTCAGTAAGTACCATTTACCTCCCCAAAAGAGCCTATCTAAATGAAATTGCAAGTTTAGTCAGTTGCACATGAGATTTCCTAGAATATTTCCTAGAATGTGGTTGGTTACTAGCTTTAAATAACTTCTACTATAGTCACTTAAGATGGCTTTGCGTTTTTGCTTTCCCATTACCACTGAAATAAAGAGGAATTTTAGTCAACATATTCCACACATGGAATAAAAACTTTTTTCTTTACACCATTTTTACCATTGGGGAAACTGATGGGAATTCTTACACGTTAATGTCTGTAATCCAATTAGTGAATAAAACAAAGAGTAAGTCAACAATTTTACTTACTTCTGAGAAGGATGCATAGGAAAATTATTAAAATTAAGGGCATGAACTTACATGGAAATATTACTCAAACTGCAAGGCTGGCACTAGTCACATTATACGTTAAAAATTCTGAGTAATCAAAACTTTAGGAAGAAGCTTTTAATACCATCACATCATAACCTCAACTATAACAAAACTGAGAGCCAGGTTTATATGCTAACTGACCTGGCAAATACTGCATTTTTATACCCTGAAATTTCTTTCACTCTATCAACTAAAATCATTGAACATTTTTTATGTGCATAGCAAATGATGCACATAAAAAACTTTAGATGTCAAATGACAAAAAGAGGCCATTATTGCTCAGTAATCTATATAATACTCTGGAGCAAAACCATCCCATAAAACTCTGGAGCAAAACCATCCCATAAATCTGTATGTTTCATAAAATTGAGTCACTGCTATTTTTATAAAACATTGTAACATACTTTATGGTCCCAAAGTCTTGTCAGAGAATATGCTTAAAAGTTTTAATTATTTGCTTTCAATCATTATTGAGTACACTCAAAATTATTTCCTTAAGAAAAAAACTGGTGGCCTAATCCTTAGTTAGAAATTGCTTGTCATAATTTGCAACACCTCCAAGGGAAAAGTCACTTTGGGTTTTACTACAGTGCCTTTTAAAAGTGGCATTTCATTGTAACTTCATGTACAAACTTTTCTAACTACAAATGACTAGTCTATTCCCATGCCCTATTCTAAAAGCCCTAAATTCTAAATGCCGGGATTTTAAAGGATCATTACAAAATGATTAACTCGCAACTAATGTTTTCATACTAATTATGAGCACATATAGATGCTTTTATAAAAAGCAATTAGGACTATTCTAGATCTACAAGTAGCTCCAACTACTTTGTAACATTTTTTTTAAAAAGTAGAAAGTTAAAAATCAGCAAATGGAAGATCAAAGTTTATTTACTACCTGCATACAAAAACATATTGCACATCAAACAACCAAAATAAAAAAAAAAAAAGAAGAAAAAGGGAAAAATAAGGGAAAAGAAAAAAAGATACCCTACCTTAAGACTAACATGTAGTTTATACAGAATTAAACCTTCTGGAAATTGATCTTTTCAGTAGTTTAGGTTATGTCTGAATGGACATGACTAATTCAGCTTAGTGTTTTAACTAAAGCTATGTTTGATTTTTAAATACTGTACACTTTAATAAATAAACCAAACAAAGCCTCAATGTAGAACAGTCACTGCCAATATCACCCAGTGTCCCTGCAGATGAGTTTAACAAATGTATTCCAGTGGTCTGCAGATTTCCCTCTACATACAGCATTTAAAAAAACACATTAAAACAGACCAGTTTCCAGACTATGAAATTACAATTCAGTGCAAAATATTTTAGACTGCATTTCATTCTAGTTTTCCTCAGGTGAAGAAGTGGTTGCATATTATTAAAAATGTAACAAAAGCAGCTAATGCTTTCATAAAGAATATTAGGGATCCCACACCCCACCCACCCACCCCCAATCTCTGCCATATTTTGAAAACAAAATAACATTTCCTATAGCCAGCAACTTTTTTTAATGTTACATATACTATTCTCAAGGCACATCTGATGATATATTTTATAACACAGTAGGTGTCAAAGTATGTTTAACATATGATTTCTTCAGGATCCCTCCCCTTTCTGAATTCCAAATGGAGGAACTGAAAGTGCGATGTAAAGACTGGCGATCCATATTCTATCTTTGGCAAGCTTGTACAAGCACTATTGTAAAATGTAATGTAAAAGAACTGTAAACTAGGAACTTCTTCAGTTTATGAAACACCATTCAGGACTGCTGCTGCTTCTTGAGTGTTTTCTTCTTTTAAGGTATTAATCTTTTCTTCTCCTGGAGTACGCTGTAGCTTAGAAATTTCATCGCCAGAAGCACTAGTTGGGCCATTTATTGCCTTTTCTGAAGGACCATGCTCTTCAATCACATCTTTTGCCTGCCAAAGGGAAGACAACTTTTTCAACTTCTTTATAAATGAAATCTATAGCTGAGGAGAAAAATAACTATATAAACATTAATTAGCTAATAAGTCTTAGTTTCATATATCACAATGGCTCAAAGAATTAAGACATTAATAAAATTCAAAGCAAATACCAGTATATTCACACCTCTCTTAATCTTTGAACTCTGTATCTCCAGTACCTAACAGTGCCTAAACCACGAATCTGGACTTGTTTACTGAAATTGTATCTAATTTTTACTACTAGAATACTCACCATGTAAATTAGAATATAAACAATTAATAGCTAAGCAGAGCAAATAGATCACCTGTTTCACTCACCTTATTTTTGAGGTTGTATTCATATATCAAATCCCTTAAAACATTTAAAAGAACTGAATCTAAGTCCATATCCATCACTGAGAAAAGGTCTATAGCCTATTGCTCCCCAAATTAACAAGTCTCTATGCCTAGTATCCGTAGGCAGAACAATTTTTTCCAACTGCTAGTTCAAGCTCTAACTGAAAGAATTTCAGGTTCAAGCATGCATATCTTCAGTTACTTGGGGCCATGAACAAAATCAAGAGTTAACTGTCTTTAAAATTATTTGTCTAGCTTGGGAACAAGTGATCAGACAGTGAGTTAAAAGGTAAAAATAAAACTAAACCATACCAAAAAAAGAAAAAAAACCAAAACAACAGAACCTACAGGTTAAATTCTCCTTACCATTTCTTTCTTGTTTTTAGCCAAAGTTTCCCTTGGGAGGTTTCTTTGTCTGCTCTGAGACTCAGCTCTAGAAATATAATCTGCAACTGTGACTGTTGAAGATGAGAAAAAAATTACAGGTGTTGAAAAAAAATCTCTAAAAATTATTTATGGATAATGAATAATTTTAATTTTTTCTTATTAAAACAAATGGTGGGTTACCCAATTTCAAAATTTTCTTAAGCTGGGTAACCTCCAACCAAAAACAATGCTTGAAAAATTTGCCTGTGATTTAATGTTGACAACAGGAATTTTAAAGCTGGACATTGAGGAGCCCTAGATGAAAGTCCTCTTTCACAAGAATCCAGCCATCTGCTTCTGGTTGAGTCTGTGGTTGTGGGTTGATGATAGAAATCCACAATCCAAGGATAGAAAAAGCAGCACTGTAAGCCCAGAGAATGTTTGCGATAATAAGGGGAAAAATGGGGTAAAATTGGTGTAACTCGTATTGTGGTTATTACCTCAACTTGCAAATTACATCAAAGATGTGATTCACTCAAGCATTAGTTGTTTTGCTTATTTTTAAACAAAACACAAGATCCCCAACTACGCTATTTTATGGTTCCTTTTTTAACATTTCACACTAAAAACTCTTCTGGGTGACCTAAAATAAACTATGAGCAATTCAAAATGAAAGACCACCACCCCAAAAAATGTGGGCATTGATCATGGTGGGAAAATGGTCACCACGAATTCAATAATCACCCCTACCATTTTGCCAACACGTAAATAAGGGACTAGTGTGTTTGTACGTGCTAGTATGCACGCACATGAATATACATGTGTGCACAAGGAAGTAGGTACATGGTAATGGTGATTAAAGAAAAAGCTAACACACTATAGCCAACCCAGATGCAACAAGTGATTTTTGGTTTACTGAATGGACCTCACTTGTTTATCCAATCCTTTCTCTTCAAAAATTGGAACTTAGAGTGATAACCTTTCTTTTTAAGGAATCACTTTTTGACAGAAACTAAAGAAAAATTCCCTGATTATGTGAATATAACATATTTTCAATTAAAGAACAAGTTCATATGTAAAAAAATGAAAACTCAAGCTTTACTGAGCTACTAAGTATGAGAATTGGTTCATCAAATTCAAATTATATGAAAATACTTAAATCATTTTTATAATAGAAAGTTATCTACAATTAATGGGTTAACATGGTAACAGTTTAAAGATCTAAAATGAGACTTTTAAAATCTCAAGGGAATTTTTTTTTAAGAACTAATATAACCCACTTATTACAAACACTACTAAATGAAGGTGTTACATGTGTAAAACTGCCTCTTCTAATTTATAAGAAACTCAGGGTGCTTATTTTGGAGATTTTTGAAATCATTTAAATTCACTGTAAATGAATTTATGAATAGATTTAAGTTTCTAAAACTGGAATACTATTGTAATTCACTTCATTATTATCACTACCTGGTGACAAAACCATTCTAGAAATGATTCTAGCTTGAGTGCACTTCATGAATTCACGGTTTCCAAAATTCAGCCTTCAGTGACACCTGAAGAACTCTGCTACGTGGAAACCCCATAGCATGGACAGACACACTAATAAATAATGATTTCCTAACTGTTGAAACAATTCTAGGAAGCCTTCCTCCATTATGCATGGACAGACTGATAATGATATAGTTATCAAGTAAATTAAGAGGCACTATCTTGAAAGGTAAAATTTTATCAGTGCCCAAAAAGAAAGTAAAAGCAAATATAATCTACTGATTCAAGTAAAAAATCTGTTGATAGTGCTTATAACACAAACTAATTACAAGCTCAATAGCAAATAATATTTACAGTACTTGGGGGAAAAGGCAAGCAATTTGTGGAATATAATTTGGACTCTAGATTTTCTTCTAAGGGATCTAAGCTAAACAATTGGACACCAGTATATTGCTACATTCTACATATACTGGGTTGTCAACAAGCGACAGAACACTTTCGCTTGAAAAACAGCAAAAAATGTCATGATTTTTATGACAACCCACTTGTTTAAATATTCACTGCTTAATTATCAATAAATAACAGGAATTCTGAGCATAGTAAAAACAAGAGTGTGTATCTTAAATATATAAAGAATGTTATTCACTTTAGATGGAGGCTGTCTTGCCTAGAACTGCTGCCAGGGACAAGGAGAAAATGGTGTGCTAATTCCACCTTATCCTACCTTGGTTAGGTTTTTGTGTGTGTGTTCCTCTTGTTGAATGAGAAGATGGGATTTAGGGAAGGCAAGGAGGTTCTAAGAAAAAACTGGTAATTAAAAAAAAATTGGAGTAAAAAGTAATAAATGCATTATGCATGACAGATCATTGTCAAGTTACTGAAAACCCTAGTTAACAGCATATCAAAATCTCTGCCTGTTCTAAAACACACCCACTAGTTGTTCCTTTTTTGTAAATGACTTGGTGACAATTCAACTAGTAAATGTGTTATTTATGTTAAACCCATACTTATTAAAGCTTGTATTTTCATATTTATAAAAGTATGGCCAGAAAATGTATTCACTGCTTGTTGTGGCTTCAAAGAATAGTATCGTGATCTAAAATATATTTCTTATGCAAGAGGAAAAAGATCATTAAGAAACATTTTCTGGAAACACTTCAATTTTTGTCAATATATAATTCTTTTAAATTTGCAAACTATCTTTAAAACAAACTGTTTTCAATAGTGGAACTTATGTCCCTTATTTTCCCTAGCAGCTCTACAACCACTAAACTTACTAAAGATAGTGGAATTTTATTTGGGAAAAACACATGAAAGAACTTGCTTTGGAAAGAATACAAAATTGATTTATGTTTAAAAGGGGTTTATTTCTGGTGCACACAATTTCTTCATTGTGAACATACATGTGGTTCTCTATACACAGGAAATGGAATTATGTTCAAAGTAATAGACACAGCAAACAAGTTTCTTTGACATTACTAAAAATTACTACTTAAAATAACATTCTAAAACTATGTAAGTACTATTAATATGAGTAGTTAGTAAGTGTAAATAAAGGAAAACGCATCACTACAATAAACAAAAACATAACATGCATTCCTCTCAATAAGAAAAAGCCACTTTCAAATATTTTTTTCTCGTATATATTTTTAAAACTGTGGGTATTATAATTCCCACAATAATGAGATGCTAAATTCAGATATAGTAAGCAGACACCATGCTAGAAGCTGCCCAATTTTGCCAATCAACCTCAATTACAATCTACAACTTAGTCCCTGGATGGCAAGCCTCATCTGAAATTTGAAGTCTGCTACATAGATAAAATAAGTTTCTCAACTGTATTTCATGTCAAAAATTGAGACACAACATTAGTTCAATTAGATAGGTTACTAAGCATTACGATGTGAAGGAAGAATGCATTTTCTTAAGAGTAGTAGTCTTATTAGTTGAGTAATTTATGCAATGCACATCTTGAATGTATATGCACACATGTGTATATGTTAAGTATAATAAATTTAGAAAGCAGACATATGACATTTTTTTTTCATGCTTGTGACCTGGTGTTGTCAACAGGTCCACTCAAGTTACCTGGCTGTCTATCTTCTGCCTGACCCCTGAAGCGACGCCTGCGGCTACGATTGCGTCGCTGGGGTTTTTTTTCACTATCATCTGTAATTGCAAAGTTTACCATGAACTATTCTGATGAAAACAAAAACAGACAAAAAAAAAGTCTTTCCTTCAAAGATTTAAGGAAGGGGAACAGTACCTTTTAATAAAACAAGATAAAGCAACATACATTACTGACAGGAAATATATTTTTGTATAGATTTAAGCATTCCAAAAAATGAAATTATCTGGAAATAAAAGGCTTTATATCTTACACTCTCTAAGACTTAAATTACCATCAGTCAAGGGATAAACATTTCCTCTCCAACAAAGTTTAGATTTATATAAGTTAATGACTTTTAGCCCTTTGGAAATAAATGCCTATTCAATATACATACCTTGACAAGTGTTATTTATATTAAATTTTAAAGAGGCAAGGTTAAAGCCAAAGTCTAGTTTGGGAACAATATAAGAATACCTTGTAGTCTAAATTATTTGTACTGATTTAATGGCACCAAAGGGCACTTTTAATAAAATCTCCCAGTTTCAAATATTTTCACTAATACAAATCTGAGAACTAGACATTTAAGATAAACACAAAATTATCTACACCCTGTTGAAGGGAACACTAAGAAAACTTCAAATTGTGAAGTGCATGTTCAGGAAATTTTTTTGTATTTTTCTTTCTTTTTATGAAAAAAGCATCATACATTAACAGCATCATACAATAATATATATCTTTTCCCTAAGTGCTTACATACCTAGCCCATTTTCATTAACTGAAGCTGTATCAGATTCAGTCATTCCATCCATCAGAACAGCATCTTCATCAGTCCTTCGTCTACGAGACCGCCTACGACGGTTAGTACTGTGATGGGATTCGCTGGCATCAGTGTCTGCAGTCTGATCTGATTCTGTATTATCAAGTAAGCTGTATGGATTGCTGTCTGGATCTTTGAGCACTATATGCATGTCAGAGGCAAGAAATATTCGTTTAAGAGAGCTGCAGTTATTAAGAATGTTTTGATACTGAATTATATCAACTAACGATAGAGAAACTTCAAATTTTCCCCAATAAAAAATAGTCTTCAAATGCTCTCTATATCATTTTAACCTTAAAATAATGAGAAAATTATAAATGGTGATAAAAAATTAAAGCAGAAGATGAGCAGACATTTCAGCCTACCATTTCTCTTCGACTTGTTTTCAGTATGTCAGGAAATAGTACATTATTGCATGCTAATTTTGACATTCACATTCCTAGCTATTCCTGTTCAGAAGCTAGAGAAATAAAAATGAAAAGGAATATTCAGCTAGTAATGAATTAATTCTAAGACAGCTTTTATTCCCTTTATTGAGTTCAAGGTGACTGCTACTTCTTTGTACTGTTAAAATGACAATTTTCATATAACAATCAACACCTGCATTCAATGACATAGAAATCTGTTATGATAAACTGAAGCACTCAAAAAAAGTATACACACAAAAATAAGCAGACTTATAAATGCCAAAATTTTAACTGATAATAGGAAAATGAAGAAATGAATGTTGACTAGTATTCCCATCTCCAGAGAAAAGATTGAAGGTGAGTTAAGCGTGGGGGGGGGGGGAGTTTTAAGATACAATTAATAAGAATACCCACCTTACCTATGTGTATTTATTGCCTCCATCAATCAAAATATAGAAGAAATTCACCTAATCATGGTATTTCTTCCTAATTTCCTTTGGCAACAGCTAGCAAGCTAGCATCTTTGCAAAAGACACTAAGTTTATCCATTAATGATAAATACTAGGTAAAGCACATTTATTTTGCAATTCATCATACTGTAACTTTATCAATCTTAATAATAGCGTATAATTTGTAGTAAGTATAAAAACCATTTCCCTAAAACTGTGAACTAAACTAAGGACTCGAACTATCACTGGAACTAGAGAATACTTTTTAAAATGTCCCCTTAAATTTTGTGGTCTGTTCCATGTAGACTTTGATTTGTCAACATGTTTGGTATATATTTAAGCCTATGGTCACCTAACATTTTAAACTGACTATATACATTTTCATAGAGCATGTAACATTATTAAAGTTTTTCTTAAAAGTGTAAAACTGGGGCCCTCCCTGGTGGCACAGTGGGTTAAAGCACAACACTAAGAAGCTAAAGCCACTTCCACATGAGTTCGATTCCTGCCTGCCCTGGAGGAGATCCACATGGTGAAGCAGACCTCTCCTGACCTGCCCGCTGCTCCCCTCAGCAGTGTACTTCATTGATCTGCCTGTTCTGCTCCCCTCTGTGTCTCTGGTGAATCCTCTCCACATCTCTGGCCTGTACTCCAGTTCCGTATGAATAAATAAATATTTTTAAAAAAAAATTTAAAAGTGTAAAACTGGGGCCCTCCCTGGTGGTGCAGCAGGTTTGAGCACAACACTGAGAGGCTGAGGCCACTTCCATGGGAGTTTGATTCCCGCCTGCCCTGGAGGTGACCACATGGCGTGGCAGACCTCTCCTGGCCTGCCCGCTGCTTCCCTCAGCGGTGTACTTCGTCAATCTGCCTGTTCTGCTCCCCACTCTGTCTATGGTGAAGCCTCTCACCTCCCCTGAGCCTCTGGCCTCTACCCCAGTTCTGTATGCACAAATAAATAAATCTTTTTAAAAAAGTGTAAAACTGCATTCAAGTTATATGCTAATAAAATCTGGTCCATGTTTCCCTGACAGTTGTCCCCCTCTCCATTCCATTATGCTAAAAACAGTCTCAATTCCTCCAACCGCAGTAACATCATTTAAAAATCCAAAATGAAGAGTAAAAAAGTTGTTTAGACACCTCCTATCTCCAGTCCTTTAAACAACCAAATCCTCAAACATTAAAATTTAAGTACTCTTTTTCTATTTACAAAGTAGTGCTAGTGTAGGAAAGAATACTTTTCAGTTAATTTTTTGCAAGTATAGAAAAATATTCAGATCTCTCTGCATTAATTAAAATTCTCTAGATCCTGTCTGGCAAATACACAACCCAAAATTGTAGGAGGGAAATCACATTCTAATTACTAAATAATTACTAATTATTCACCAATTGAAGAAATGACCAAACAGCCTATCTATTGTTAAACAATCAGCTCTCTCAAGTTGCTCTATTCTGGATATGCCAGCTTAACCTTCACCTGAGAAACATTTTACAGAGCTTTCCCTTTCATTGCTATATGTTCCACTGATTTCCTTAGGCAATGAGTGCAAGGATAAACTTGTAAAAATGAGTGAACCTAGGAAATAAATTAACTTTTATAAAGTTACACTGTTTACAGTAAAGACAGGATGCTGACATAGCACATAAAAGACTACCAGAACTGATGGAGGATTTGCCACCACGTGGTCCACCACGACCTCGACCCCCTGAAACACTTCTGCCTCTTCCTCCTGGACGTCGCCTGCTATCACGCTGGTGTCGGCTCTCTCGATCATCTTCTCCTGCCAGTGACCAATCACTCAGCTCGTCTTTACGCTCAGATTCTGTTTCAGAGGGGTTAGACAGCTCAGAATTTGTTCCTTAGAAAAGAAGATAACATAAACCAGTAAAATTTCTGTATCTAAGAAAAAACAGGAAATCAAATTTTTTCAAAATTGTTTCTTCCAAATCATTAAATAATCTTACTGTCTGAAAAGTTCAATTATTTGGCGTGTTCTTAACAGTATTTCATTCAGTCTAGAGGAGCACTTAATTTTTCTACATTTTAAATAAACCTCTGAAATCAAATGTTTCTCATAATTGATGATCTCTCATTAACTGGGCGTGAATTTTTACTGGTAGTACACATAAATGTGTTGCAAACAACTGTAGCTTGAAAGTGCTTTAAACTGGAAGAACATAGCACCTGATACTAAGAAACAGGGAAAAGGGCTAGAAAAAGATACCCTTAAACTTACAACAGAATATGAAATTAAAAAATAAAAATAGCCTTATTAATATTAAAAAATGTAAGCTTACAACAGAATGATGCCATTTTCAGCAAGACAAAAGTTTGCATGTCATTTCTAACATTAAACATTACATGTTTAAATGGTGCCCTTTCAATAATTTAAATACTTCCAAGATTTTATAAAAGCCTACAATAGCATTTTTATTCAAATCATAAGGCAATGGGTTTCTAACATGCAATGACTATCCTACCATCCCCACTTTTATTCTCCTTAGCTTGAGAATATCCCTTTCATCTTTCCCTCTTAACATATATACAAGTGTATACTTCAGAGTCCACTTCAATGTTGAACAATTTCAGACCAATTTAACTGAAAACAGATCTTTTTGCTGATATTATGCATGTACCAAGCTCTGTTGTCATGTATTGTTTTCTAGGTTTCCCCTTTTCATTTGGTTTATGATATCCTTATGGTTTGAAAAATTCATCTCTCAAAATGCACCAGACAGATGCCTAGGAATGTACATAATTTTCCCTTGATAAATGAATTCTCAGCAAGATTTTTAAGTTTACTTATGAAGGCTCCTAAACAAGAATGATTCCATAATGAACTAAGTACTCCCTAAAATCCAGCCATTTGATAACAAATGCAAAAACATATATAAGCTCTTCAGGTAATTACTAAAATACGGGGAAGAGGGGGAAATTAATGAGTAAAGCCTACATAACTACCTTTCTTTCTCCTTTAAAGACAATTCTCCAATGATTGCTATTATTTTTCCTTCACATGCTGTTAAATGTGGATATCAGTCATAGTACTTATATATTTAGTCTGAAGTATATTTCAGGAATAATACGGAAGTTTCTACTATTCATGTTTGAGTCTTAGGAAAGATTCTCAGGCAAGGGAATGAATCTCCCAAACACGATTTCTCCAAGTGACAAAAAACACATTGTACAAGTCGTGACATTCTGAACTAAGGGCAATTTAACATTTCACAGAGTAGAAAACCTTTGGTATACCTAAGAACTTCAGAATTTATTTACAAACCTATACCCTGCCGGAAACCATTACCAAAATTTAAAGATAAATACCTAGTCTTAAAGATTTCCCAGAAATTTCTGGTATGGTGAGAAGAAAATCTGTAAGCTTCCTAAACTTAACCTAAATCCAATATTCAAGATAATAAAAGGGAGTGCTCAAATTATAAATTTATATATGTGATATTAAATTAAAAAGGGGAGGTTAATGAGTTGGCAACAGTTCTGCTTTATTCATATTAAGTATTTTTAGGTGGCAAAACTGAAAAAATGACTAAGGTTGAAAATACTGAAATGAGGTTGAGAGGAGAGAGTTGCCTTGGATTATCTATGTAAAGTCCCAACAAACTACATGGGTCTTTAATATTAGAGAACCAATATTACATATTTCATTTAGACCTCAAGTTTTAAAGAAAGTAGTAGAGTACCAGAAAGATTGCAGCATAAGCACTCCCTGGCCAGCTCCACCACCTATTCAATTACTAGTTTTCTAGTTTTATAAACCAGAAAGGGGAGAGGGTCATAAGCTGAAAATTAGGGATGGTCCCTAGGAGCTGGAAATTATCAAAGGAATAGATTCTCCCTTTGAATCTCCAGAAAGTAATTCTGCTGAAACTCCAATTTTTAGCTGAGACTCTTAAAAAACTTCTTATCTAGAAAACGGTAAGGTAATAACTTGTAACCAATAACTGCAATTTGTTATGATAACAAAAAAACTAATACTCTGATTAAAGTACAAAAGTACGGTTCACATACTTTCAATAATCAAGTATGCTAAAACAAAAATATCCAACATGCTACCCACTTTTAAGACATTAGTTTGTGTTGCCAACTGAGGCCTTAAGACATCACCCATTGTAAGACACATATTGATTTCAGAGAAAGTGAGAAAGTGTTTTTTTACAGTTTACATATATTAGCACTTAACACTCCTTCTGATATTCAGAGCACAAAAACATAACCAAAGTCATATGGCTTTTCTCGCAAACCCACTTTTTAAGTTCAATAGCTATTTCAAGAAAATACATTGCTAACATTCTGCAATGACTCAGAGGTAAGAGTGCCATCTACTGAACAATTTACACAAGTGTTCTTCAATCCGATCATACGTCTCTACTGGTCTCATGTAAACTTCTCGTTGTTCAACAATAGTAGCCAAGTAATAAGTAAACTTCCTACAAAAGCTTGCAAATATTTTTTAATAAATATATCATCCAAAAAACCAAACCTGTTTAAGTTGTACTAGTAAGCTAGCCTGAAGATCATTCAGTATATACATAATTTCTATTTAATTACTGGATTTTTTTGTATTAAATATGTCTATGAAAATAGTTACCTAGTTTGCAACTCTCAGCTTTTTACATGCTGAGCACTTCTACTTTCCTGAGAATTTGCTTTTCAGGATCAGGATTAACTTTTAAGTAAGCGACAAGATATATGACAAGGTATTCGACAACATGGCAATAAGTGGATATGAAAGGAAAAAGGATTAATATTCCAACTCTACAGCAAATTGAATATAACTGGTATCCTTAGATGATTCTTCCATCGTAGAATTTGGATGTAGAATTTGTATATTGTAATCATGTATTTTGCTTTTCCCCAAAAGGTTTCTATTTTCAAAAGGCTTCTGAAAGTTTCCCAAAGCAATTAGGATGAACACAGCAGAATGGAGAAGAGAAGGAAAAAGAAAGTAAGAGAGGAATAAAGTATCAGGTCACTGCTAAGATCCAAGTCCAGATGTAGAAAAATGAAACAACTCCAAAGCTGAAGAAGTTTTAAGTGAGAATTTAGGATTAGCAAACTCTTGATCAAAACCATCCACATGCCCTTCCCACATGGGTGAAGACCCGAGTCTAACCAAGTGAAATCAATTTTAGAAAATGTTTGTGTATAGCTTTCAGTGAAATGTATTTCACAAGACTCCATGTGAATCAATAAAGTATCATTTTAAAATCAAATACAGACCTGGTAAATGTAATCCACCTCAGAGTGCTTAGCTGCTGCTTTTTTTTTTTTTAAACTTTTCTTAGAAGATAATGAAGCAACCTAGCTGCACTACTATTATTAATATTACTGGTTATTGGGATATGTACACATGTACAAAGGAAATATGTGGAAACAAGTATCTCATATAAACATAAGTACAAAACTTCAACTTAACAAAAGAATACTTCATTATATAGTTGCTTGGGTTATATACCTTCTACTATCACTGTGTGACACAGCTACTATTTAGACATAAACCTTAGATCTGTCTCCTAAAGTCAAAGCAAAGTGATGAACTACATATACAAGCAGATTGTACTGCAACATTCAAGCTAGAAATACTGGGGTAAAAAATTGCTTTTTACCATAACCGGAGGTGTAATTAGGGCCCCGACGACCTCTGCCTCTTCCACTATAAGACCTAGAACCTTGTACAGAAGAGACGGTACTTTCATCAGTGGCATATCCTTTTTCTTTTTCAGGCCCTCTGGTGGAAGAAGGTCTGAAACCCATACCAATCTGTCGGAGTTGTTCATCAATCTGTAGGCGTTCCATTCTTAGCTGTTCTACTTCCTATAATTAAAATAAAAAGGGATAAGTCATAAATGTAACTCTTAAAGTCTGGAATTAGAGCTGTTATTTCCTACTGAAGAAAGATGTAGTCTAGCACAAGTTTCCGTTAAGTACAGTATGTTCCTAGTAAACACAATTTACAAGGTGATTCGCTGACTCACTTCACAAGTTACATTTACTGATGCCTTAGTTGTGCCAACCATGTTAAGTGCCACACTCATACAATACCAACAATACCAAAAAAAAAAGCAAGAACGTTCCACCTCCGAAGGCATGCATAATAGATGACTGCTAAACTAACCTAGTTATTTAAGCTAATAATTACATATTACCAGAGTTAGTCCCTCAAGGTGCTAAAACACTATCAAATGAGTACCTTCTATGAAAGATACTAAAAAGCTATGTTCCTATTTAAGTAATAACACCTGAAGTGGGACCCAGATGAAGTACTACATTTGGTCATTCAAAAATTGAGATTACAGGATATAAAGGTAAAACTCTTGGCTAACTGGCAATACTAGAAAATAAAGCTTGGACTACAAGGCTGAATTGAGGTTATATAAAAAAGGAGTTTTTAAAAGGAGTGACATTATAGGAGTTGCTTTCAATGTCTTAACATAACATAGCAGGATGTAAGTGACTAAAAGGACATCGTACTAAGGAAAGTTAGGGTATTACTACATTCTAAACAAGGATAACAACATCAGAAAATGACAGTTCCAACTTTTAATAATTTATGAGGTATTTCTTTCTCAAAACTTGCTCTTTATCAACTCAAACAGAAAAAATTATTAAGAATGGTATTTATAGAGATAGTGCCTATTGCTCAAATACCACAGATACTAAGAAAGCACAACTTTACTCCTGGCTCTGAGCCTTACTTGCATGTAAAAAAAAAAACAAAATACTTGCATGTAAAAACAAAACAGTTCCAGTACACAACATAAATAAAAGTCTAAGAAATAAACAGTAAGAAATATAAGTTCAGAGGAAAAATAAACATTACACATAAGGCTCATAATTTTATTATGGAAAGAGCCTTTATTTAATTTTAAACTCTCAAGTAGAAAAACTGAACATAACTGAAAATGAATTAATGAAGCTTTTTAAACTAGAAGTTTACGATGAAAAATATAAAACTAATGTCTAACTTCAATTTCTGGAGTAACTGTGACATAAAATATGAACAGCATACAAACCTTTAGATAAGCAATATGATATTCTAAAAGAACTTGCACATTCCCAATGCTCTCTTTAGTGCCAACAAATACAAATGGAACCATGCCCTGTAAGAAAACACAATGCCCTCAGTATGTAACATTTTAAAACAAAGTTCTAGTTTAAATATGACATACCAATAATTTGGGCATATCAATTTCTAAAACATAGAACAATTATATAGCTATTAAACTTTAAAATTTAAAAACAAATTGGTGAAAATAACTAACTTGGAAATACTGAAATTTTTCAATAAATTTAACATTTGGGATCACTTTTAGTATGCTAAAAATTTTAGTTACTTAAAGAAAACTTTTTCTCTTAGGTTTTCTTATTTATAATCCAACAATCCAATTTTCTAAGTACATAAACGAACTTTTTAAAGTTCTATTTCCTTCAAAATGGCATGAATTGACAAGACTAAATATATCAACTTAGAGGTAACAGGTGGGGAAAAAAGTGTTGTCCAAGTTATTTATATAATATAAACAAAGGAATTACTGCTGCGGGTAAATAGTCATAGGTATTACAGTAAGTCAAAGAAGTAATCTCTCTCTCTCTCTCTCACCTCCCCACACCTCTGACATGTGTATTCCAGCTCTTGTATGCATAAATAACTCTTTTTTTAAGAAAAAAAAACTTTCCAGCGATCAAAAAGCAGATAGGTGCTAAGGATACAATTAAGCAATGTAAATATAAGAGTACAGAAAGTTGTGTGACTAAGAATTACAACTCTAGAAGCATGAAATAAGGAGCTCATACTCAAGTGAAGAAGTATACATTCTATTTTTATTCACATGCAGATAAACAGAAGATGTCCAAATTAATAAAATATAGTAACTCCAAGGAAAGGGGAATCAAAGAAAACTTTTAAAACATACCACATTCTATTATATCATCCCTTAACTTTTTCTTATGTTTATTAAGAGGCAGTTTAAAAAATTCATTTTACCAGGAGAAATTAACTTGCCCAAAGTCACAAAATTATCAACTGTGAAGCTAATTTCACATCCAGTTACTCAATTACAGATAGCACACCAAAATGTAGGCTAGTCAAAATTTAGGCTAAAGAATAGGAACAAAGTCTCTGCTGTAAAGACAATCAAAATCTCAGAAAAAATACTAAATATTCCTGATAAGAATAAAAAACAAAGGAATATCAAGTTGTGTATGAATCATGCCATTCTGGGTTGCAGAAACTCAGAATAAAAAAACAGTGCTGTATTCGGTGATGGGAAACCCAGGGGGATTACAACTGAGATGAAAAAAAAAAGTACAAAATGATGTAAAAATAAGCTATTATATTATTAAAAAAAAACAAAAACAAACCAAAAAAAAAAAGTGCTGTACTTAAAGTGAATATTAACAACAGCACTTTCCAAGGAGTTAAGGATTAAGTTATTGCAAACAGATGCTATGAAAGGAGGAAGAGAAACACAAACACATGCCTTGACTCTGACCTGCAGCTATCACTAACAGTTGCCTCCAAAGCAAAGGATAGGTAAAAAGGTACATATGTGAATGGCTATTTAAAAGTGATAGTAAGGGTCCTCCCTGATGGCACAGGGTTTTAAAGTGCAGCACTATGAAGGTATCTGCAACCACTGCAACACGAGTTCGATCCCCAGCCAGCAAAGCTGACCAACATGGTGTGGCAGAGCTCTCCTGTCTTGCCCACTGCTCCCTTCCACAATGTATTTCAATCCATCTGTCTGTTCTGCTTCCCATTCTGTCTCTGGTGAATCCTTTTACCCCTCCTCATCTCTGGCCTGTATTCCAGTTCTTGTATGCATGCATGCATGCATGCATACATACATCTTTTTAAAAAGCCATAGTAAGAAAAACATTTCAAGAGTAAATGACTGTATGTAATTCATTTAAAAGTTATTTCAGTGAAATTTCTAGATTTTAAAAATTACTAAAACAGCTTTTATATTTAATAGATGGCTATCAAGACAACCAGCTAGTAGCCAATTGGAATAAAAAATGTATAGGTTGAAAGAAAATCCAAACTGGAGAACAAAACATTAAGTGGATTTCTGAATGATTCACAAACAGGAAAGGCACTACACAAAAATACCATAAAAACTGCAAAGTCATGAAGTCCCAAAAAACCGAAAATTAAAAAAAAAATATTTCAACTATCTGCACAGGAAAAAGTCAAGTCAGAAGAAACAAGAAATATTGTCCACATGTGAAAATATGAAATACAAAGTTCATATGGTTATTTCTAAAAAATAAAGCACTAAATACTTAACTTCTAAGCATTCCAGATCACTTATGACAGATTCCTAACTAATGAGGACCTATAAAACCATGGATGGCAAAATAATCTTTAACGTTTTCCTTATGTGTATTTTCAGCTCAGTAATAAAAGACAAGAATTATGTAAAAGAGACAAGGAGTCACCAAGAAATTAAAATCTTTTAAGATGGAAAAATAAAATACAATTCAGGAATGGCATTTAAAAACACTTTAAAATCAGCACTGGAAAAAAATGTGGAACACACATTCCTACATTCACAATGGGAATGTGTAGAAAAATTTAACAAAGAGCCTAAAATTTCAATACTATATTCCCTGTGATGAAATAAACCTATTTTCAGGAATCCACCTTCCAATCACAAGGGATATTTGCTGCAGCACTGTTTTTACTGACAAAAAAGACCCAAAAAGGCAACCTAACAACAGCTTACAATGTATCAGGCATGATGGGTAGAGGAAGATGTAGACAAGATAAAGATACTTATTTTTCACACTAGATCTTTCCATGCTATTATACATTTTACATATACATTTAACAAAACCCTCAAATCTAATGTCTGTAAGTTTTAAATGATTAAGTATTTATCTAAGCGCCTACTCTATATAATTCATAGTGCCTAGGAAGCATGAAGAACATGAGATTTCAGATTTAGTTTCTCGACTTCAAGAAGTCCACTTCTTGGCTTGAGACAATTAAAATAAACAAGCAGATGAAAGGCTAAAGAAAATCACTAAACATCTAATTATACAGATGTCAATTGTTACAGTATACAAGTGGTAAAGATACCTCAAGCTAGTGGTCTTTCAATAAACAAAGTAAACTGAGTCCCCAGAAGATTTAGACAGCTTAAATTGTGAAACACTGACACAAGACAAATCAATAGCAACATTCAGAAATGTTTCAACGTTCAGTATTTTAAAATTGAAAATTTAAGTATTAAGTTTGAGCTTTTCTTAAGAATGTCAAACAGGGCCCTCACTTGTGGTTCAATGAGTTAAAGTATAGCACTGAGAAGCTAGCCACAGCCTAAGTTTTTTTTTTTTTAAATATTTATTTGTACATACAGAACTGGGGTACAGGCCAGAGGCTCAGGGGTGGCGAGAGGCTTCACCAGAGACAGAGTGGGGAGCAGAACAGGCAGATCAACGAAGTACACTGCTGAGGGGAGCAGCGGGCGGGTCAGGAGAGGTCTGCCCCACCATGTGGTCGCCTCTGGGGTGGGCGGGGATCGAACTCATGTGGAAGTGGCTTTAGCTTCTCAGTGCTGTGCCACCAAGGAGAGCCCCACAGCCTAAGTTTTAGCAAGAATTTGATCCCCAGTCGAGGGTGACCTACATGGCATGACAGACCCTCTTCTGTCCCACTCACTGCTCCCCTCACAGTATATTCTGTCAATCTACCTGCTTTGCTCCCCACTCTGTCTCTGGTGGATCCTCTCACTGCCCCTGCACCTCTGACCTGTGTCCCAGTTCTGTATGCATAAATAATCTTTAAAAAAAGAAAGATGACTTAATCAGAAAAGCTATTTAAAATAATTTAAAAAAAACAAAAGAATGTCAAACATACAGCAATAAATACATGTGTTCCCAAACGGCAATCAGATTAAATCTGAGTATCTGTCTCTTTTACAGAAAGACAAGGTATCCCCTTATCCATCCCTTTTACCTAAACATATCTACTCACTTACATAATCTGACTGGGTTCTGTAAGCATTTACCTTTCTTGACCTGGCACAGATGTGGCAGCACAGGGCCCTTCCTGGTGACGCAAGGGTTTGTTAAAGCAAAAACACTTATGAAGCTATTGGCAGCTCAGCACTGTATTTCAGTCAATCCACCTGTTCTACTCCCCACTGTCTCTGGTAAATCCTCTTACCCCACTTTTATGCATAAATGAATAAAACAAAAAAAAGAAGAAGAAATGGGAGTAATGACAATTCCAAACACAAGGAAGTACAGTAAGTTGCATTTAGTTTGCAAAAGATGGTATATACTACTAAAAAACAAACAGGAAAAATCAAGCTAAGGTAAAACTAAGTATTTGTATCATCCTAATAAACTTTCCTGATCAATGCAATAAACTCCTTGATCTTCAAACCAATTTTCAGGTGGTGGTTCTATGCCAATGAGGTACCATTATTTTAGATATTGGAGAGAAAGTGCCAACTATACTGTAACACCACAGGTTTTTTAATCCATCTCAAAGGCCTATTAAAAGTTAAAAAATGGGGGACCCTCCCTGGTGGCACAATAGGTTAAAGCAGAGCTCTGTGAAGTATCAAAGCCACTGCAGGATGAGTTTGATACTGGCCAGAGAGGTGACCCATATGACTTGGCAAACCTCCCCTGCCCCACCCGCTACTCCCCTCAGCAGTTTATTTCAGTTTATCTGCCTGTTCTGCTCCCCACTGTCTCTGGTGAATCCTCTTACACCGCCCCGTAACTCTGGTCTGTATCCCAGTTCTTGTATGCATAAATAAATCGTTTTTAAAAATGGGGTCTTCTTTTTAAAAAACGGGTTAAAACATAATAGCACTATGAAGCTAGCTGCAGCTGCCTCAGCAAGAGTTCGATCACCGGCCAGGGAGGTAACCCACATGGTACAGCAGAAATTTCCTGTTTTACCTGCTGCTCCCCTCAGCAGTGTATTGCAGTCAATCTGCCTGTTCTGTCCCCCACTCTGTGTCTGGTGAATCCTCTGACTGCCCTTGCAGCTCTGGCCTGCACCCCTGTTCTGTATGCATAAATATATTAACCTTTTAAAAAATGGTAGCAGTCCTCTGCCCACCTGTGACTATGCAGGTGCTTTCCACTAGCCCTCTTCCTCACCAGGGTAGCAGCCTCTTGCCTGCCTGTAACCTGTACTTGCAGAGAGTTCTATTCACTGACCTCCCTCAGTGGATGGCGCTCTCATCAAGGCTACCCACCTGCAACTATACAGGCCTCTCAGCAAACCTGCCCCCTTTGGGGCAGCTCTTCCTGCCCTGACTGTGCCTATGCAAACGTCCTTTACTCTTCTATCCCTTTCCTTAATAAACCTGTTAAAATGGGGAAAGTATTTGCTTAATAAGTAAAAGTTACCTGAGATTTACAGTACTTTTTTGAAAACAGTGTAGAATAAAATCACTGAGAACACTCAAGTATGAATCTGTATAATACTAAGACATTTGCTTTCCTTATTCATTTTTTAAGGGTGTATTTATCTTCACATTCTAAGAAAAATAAGCAGTTTTAATAAGGTGTCTTTACAACATCAAATACTGAGACTATTTCTCAGTATTAAATGTTTCTGGTTTTCTAAATTTTTATATTGAGTGTATCCAATAAGCTACCCAAACAGAAATATGCTATGCAAAAATTAAAGCCTTTGTTATTAAGACAATCTCTGTTTTATAGTTAGCATATAAAGGTGAATACATAAGAGTTGACTGCTTAAGTCACAAAGCTGAAATATCCTTAAAGTGATGTGGGAGGAATAAAGAGCAGCACTGTGGGTAAAATTATCAGCATTTGATTTAAAAAAGAGAGATACCAAAAATGAAATTCCAGAAAAATGAACTACTAGCAACATAAAGGCTTTAGAGTCCAATTAAGAAAAGCATGAAGCGAAGCTTTTAGATGCTGGGGGGAAAAAAGCATGGATGTTATCATCATGAATTCCTTTAAAACAGACTAATTTGTTGAGTTTCAAGTTCTAAAGCGTTTACACACTTAAAAACTAAAAACTTGAGATTATCAACCTGAAGCCTTTGTATCTAAATTGGTCTTTTTAATGAAATACTGAGAAACTAACCATGAACCTAAGGCCTAAAACTGGAAGATGTTTTTTAAATATAAAAGTAGTGTAAGAATTTTAAAAATACATCAATATTAAATGGCTCACCATATGTGTCTCCAAAATTATTTCCAAAATAAAAGCTAACAACTCAGCAAAGAACACAACATGATACAAAATAGGCAAGTTGCATTTTAAATACTTACATCTTCTCTAGGTAGTTTATTTTCATTATCACCTTCAATTCTCACCCGAACTACACCAGATTTATCCACTATTTCTTGAATAACTTTGCCATTTTTTCCAATTACTTTTCCTTTAATAAAGAGAAAACATACTAAATTAAAATCCAATCCTATCATCCTTTCAATGCCCGCCCAAAGGATTTATGGCTTGTATCAAATTATAAAAAAACAGGTCAAGTGACACCTTTTTGCTCTCATGTATGTATCTCTGAAAGACTACTAAGCAATCTCATCCTTGGTATGAAAATTCCTTTGCTCCAATGTACCTGACAATAGTGCTCAAAGAGAAAATCGTTTCAAAGTTTAAAACTTGTTGTAATACGACTTATGTAATTTTGTTATTTTTAAAAAATCAAATCCAACCCATTTCAAAACCTTGGGGTAAGTAAGAAGAGAAAAACTGTTTTGGTATAACTCACATTAATTGGTTTATTATGTATTACTAGTCAAACAATAAACAAATTAATCAATATTGCTGTTATTTTAAAATTTCTATTTGTTACGCAGATATCTGTGACTTGGAAGATATACTGAAAATGAAGTCTCTTCATTGAAATAAAAAGTTTACATTTAACAAGTATTTTACATTTACACAAAAAAGTTTAAGTCACAGCCATACAACTACAGTAAGCATGTAAATATGATGTCTTGCTAAATATGAAATACTATAAAATGACAGTTAAAATTATTTATCTTCTTCACACTTAACTTGTAAGTCTATCAAACAGTAATTATTGAATATCCATTATTTATAGAGGAGGCATGACAATTTCTCCCCTTAAGAACTTACTAGTTATAGATGCTCATAAAAAAAATGCTTGTAACATAACAAAGCAATACTGGGTAGTGTTACATAGTACAGATGTAAATATTCCAGTAAAGTTAACTATAAGGAATAGATATATCCTTTTACAAAGCTGACAGCAATACTGTATTTGCTTACATCCTCAACAACCTAGTTCCACAATAAATTTTGTTGAAAGGAGTTAAAAGGTTGTTTTCATACTGCATGCTTGAGAAATGTTACCACACAGAATAAATAAGGGAACAATTACAACAGTAAGCCTGTCAATACAGTAAACTAAATTTTCAGAATTTTGTCCCTACACTAAAATTTCCACTCTTATTAAAAACACTTAATTTAAAAGCAGCAGCAACTGAACAAGCTTTATTTAAAAAAAAAAAAAAAAAACATGGATTATGGTAGGGAATTCACATGGTGTATGTGTTCTGATGAACCCTAGCAGCAGCACATAAAAGCAGCCTTCATTGTTAACACAGTGAAGCTCAAGTAGCAATGCCATCTTTAACCCTATTAAAAAGCAGCAAACATCTTTTCAGAAAAAAACTCAGATTGAAGAATAATCTCCCAGAATCTTTGTCCTGTCCTTCTTGTGAATTATTTACAATCAGTGAGTGAGCCTCTGTCACCTGGCTAGTGTCTTGCCAGGCACCTACCTGCAAGTTTTTAGTACCACCTGAGATCATCAATACTTCAAATAATTGTTTTTTGAGCTTAAATTCCAATGTGTATTGACAAACTGAAGCAAGCCTGTAGTATAAATTGAGCATAAATGTTGAAGGGACATTGTAGAGAAGTATTAAGAAAGGCTTCCAAGAGGTGTAAGATTTCAATTAATGTTAAGTCATTGTCTTGATTTAGAAGAGGTAAGAATGGTTAATTCTAGAATTCTTGGAACTAAATACATAAGGAAATTCTCTCTGAACTTACCCACCAGTGGTCATCATTCCCTTTTACTTCTCAGTCCTCTTTTTCTCTTTCACTTGGACTAAGAATGTACTATTTTGCAAAAGACTGCTTCACCCATAAAACACTTGAGGGAAATGTAGTATTATCATAAACAATAACCAAGTGAGCTCTTCACACTACTTCTGAGTATTTCACCAATATATAATGATTACTGTAATGTATATTGCCAAAAGAGTATACAAACAACCCAAATCACCAAAGTCAGTGAAGACAGATTAGAAGAATTAAAAAAAAAAAAGACAAAACAGGTACTCACATCATCACTGCACAAATTAAGAAACAAAGAATCCAAGAACTACCAATATATCCTATTTCCTTATTTCTGAAATCTCAGAAAATTTTACTCAAAATAAACACTGCCACAAACTCTGGAAGACAAAGGCAAACTTCTTTGAATTGTTGGGAAAAAAACAGATTCCCTTGTACACACCACCTCCAAATCAATTGAAAGTTAAGAAATATAAGTTAAATTAAGTTCTGTAAAGCAGCAACCACAATGTTAGCAGCGATAGGTGTCAGTAACTACATTATTATTTAAATAAACAAAAAGCAGCTTTCTTCAAAAGTGATTTCAGTTGACAATTATAAACCATTAATAACATTGTTACCAATTTTTAGAAAAATAAAAATCTTCAAGCTTATATTCACACCTTGATTTATCTCCCCAACAATTCAGTTTATAGTGATAAATAGATAGAGATTACTTTATTGGCAGTATGTCATACCTATCCAAATGTATGGGTAGAAATAGAGAGTTCTGAATAACAAGAAAATATATATACACTTGCATTGTTAGAGTACATTATTTGTTATTGGTCAAAAAAAAAATCCATTCACAATGGATCTATTTTATTTTCCCTGCTTCACATAATTATATATATATAAAACATCTATAGAGAGCAAAGAAATAATTTACTAAAGGCAGACCAGGCCCGATTACATAAGAGAATCAGTTACATACATATGAGTGGTCTATGTATTAATGTGAATGGAATATATACTGAAGACTTAAAAATCTTTCAAGAAAGTAAAAAAAAAAAAAAAAAAAAAGATAGTAAAGGTGACAAAAACCCATTCCCCTCCTAGTAAAGGTCAATACTTAATTTGACACTTATTTTTATATTAAACTTTGTGGATAAACAGATTTTTTAACATATGATCAAAATTTGCCATTTTCCCAAACTGCATTTACAACGTAAGGACATTAAAGCCAAGCTATTAAAAGTTTATCCCAAACTGTATGTTCATTTAATGAAAGCCTTGAACTCAAACTTATATGTCACTCAATGGATAAATTCATGGATACAAAATAGTTTTTTTGTTAATGGTGTCAAAGACTTTATAGTGAAACCTCCCCTCATATCATTATCACCAGCTTTCTTTCCTGCCCATGACTTCTTACCTTATTCTATGCCTTTGCAACAACCAATTATTATTTATTCAGGGCCTACTGTGTAGAAGTTTATTACCCTATTGTTAATCCACTGTTACTTTTTCTTCTGCACTAAACAAAAGAAAAAAATTATCACAAACACCTTCTCAAAAAGTACTATGACAATTTTGATGGATATATGAATAAAATTTAAAAAATGAAACATGAGAATATGAAAGAACCCAAGGAAGGAAAAAGATTAAGAAAAACTGTAATGACAAACTGGGTCTTATTAGTGGGTCACCCTGTACAGAAGAAAACATCTTTACTTTTGAACATGACAATAATGAGATAACCAAAATGTTTTTATTTAAAAAATGAAGACTAGTGTTATCCAAAAAAATCTACGTAATTCTAAGTAAACAAAAACATCAGATAACACAAATTTTCAGTAAGTCACTATATATAACAGTATTTAACATTTAGTATAGAAGTACCTACCAACCAGATTTCTAGGAACTTGAATAAAATCTTCCACAAATTCCAAGAAACCTCTAGCCTTTTTGACAGCATCAGCGCTCTGTAGACGGGAAACAGAAAACAAACATGAAATACAATGTTGAATCAATCCACAACCCAAAACAAAAAAACAAGAAAATGAGAAGAATATAAATTTTTATGCTTCAGTACATTCTGCTATCCTATTAATGTGATGTTTTAGGACAAGTAATTTATGAAGTACTAAAAAAATTAAGAGTACTCATTAAAAGGCTAGAGGAAAAGTAACATTAAAATCAAAATATTAGATATCTTAACAAAATTAGCAACAGAATTTAAATCACATTAGCCAAATTTTAAACAAATCCTAAACATTGGTGTATAAATTCCAAGTTTTTTGTTTCTCTGGGTGAATGTGTTAAAGACAAGTTTCTCAATTTGTTTAAATTGTCTACATTGTTTTCATTATCAAAATCAGAAATGACTTGAAAACTGGCTTTGCAGAAATACACTTATAAAGGAACTACAAATTATTCAAATTTATAACTTCTAAGAGGAAACAATTTTTAAGAATTAGAAAATGGGGGCCTTGTTCAAAGTGAACTTAAAAGAAAACTTACATATATAGTTAACTTACAATTCATTAACTTTCCCGTTTTTAAAAAATTTATTTATGTATACAGAACTGGGGTTCATGCAAAGGTTTAAGGACCATGACAGGATTCACCAGACACAGAGTGGGGAGCAGAACAGGCAGATCAATGAAGTACACTAATGAGGGGAGCAGCGGCCAAGTCAGAAGAGGTCTGCCGTGCTATGTGGATCACCTCCAGGGCGGGGATCAAACTCACACTGAAGCAGCTATGGCTAGCTTGTAGTGCTGTGTCCTAACCCGCTGTGCCACCAGGGAGGGCCCAACCTTTCCATTTTTAATGTTTACTCTTTAACACCCATAGATTACAACCGGTTCATTGTAAAATATACAATAAAAATCTTCAAACATTTCACCCTCATAAATTGTGAGTTCAGTACTACTGTTATTCTCACTTTACAATGAGCAAAGTAAATTTTTCCAAGCCCATTTGAAATAGTAGAAGTAAAATTCCTATTCAGGAAGAATGGCACCAAAACCTTTTTCTTGTTAGTTACTTCATTCAATTCCCCACTTATGAAGGCTTCAGAAGTTAAATTCAGAACTCTATGGTCAAAGTTACTATTGTCACTCATGCTTCTAATAAGCCAAGACTTAAAACACCACAAAAAGCCCAATCCAATTCATGTACAGTGAAGGATGGTCTCAGTAAAAGCCTGATTTCTTTTTCAAACTGATTAATTTGTTCTCAAACTACCAAATTAACCAGTGACAAAATACTGTACAAATTCAACTTCTGTAAAAGTTCTTTCGTTAGTTGCTACTGAATGCCTGATACAAAGCAGCCAAAAAATTAACCTTTCACTCCTCTGTGAGATTAACACAGTATCATCTTCATTTATTTAGTATTAGTGTTTTTTTTCTAGGAAAGTGCAATTCCATATAAAACATAAACAATAGTTAAGAAAAATTTATGTTAGGTGTACTTTGTACAGTTAAAAACAAAGAACAAAAGGTAATAAAAGAAACCCAGCTAGGGTAACAAATGTTACAGTAGTACTTGAAGTGGGGACAAAACACAGCTTACCTCTCCATAGATTCTAAATGTTCCAGTGTCTTCATCTAACTCAATAGCTGTAACGCCAGGAACCTTTCTAGCTTGCTGTATGTTACTACCATGTGTCCCTATTGCCAGGCCCATCAGATCTTCTCTAACAACAAATTCCTCATGAAAAGCTGCTGCAAGTTGTTTTGTACACTAGTAAAAGAGGTAAATTAAAATTTATTATTAAAGATCAAAAAAACTTTTCCCCAGTGTTATTTACAATGATAGAAGCAACCCAAATCTTCTAAATGAGAAAAGGATAAAGAAAATGTGATGCAATGTTACTCAGTCTTAAAACAAGAAATGCTGGCACATATTAAAATGAGGATAAACGCTAAAAACATGACGCTTAAATTAACTAATGACAAGGACTAATATTGTATAATTTCATTTATATGACATACCTACAGTACTATCTGAGATACCTAAAAGTATCATAGTGAATTCTCAAGCAGTAATTTTACAAAAACGTAAGAGTGGCACTGCCAGAAGAGGAAAGGAACAACAAGGAATTAGTAGGTACAGTGAGATAAAGCCCAGGAGACTTTTAGCTTAGTGAGATAAAGTCCAGGAAACTGATCAATCAACCATATAAACAGAGCTAATACTACTAAACTACACACCTAAAAAACGGTTAAGATGGTTAATTTTATGTTTTTTGTTTTTTTTTTTAAAGATTTATTTATTTATTCATACAGAACTGGGGTACAGGCCAGAGATGCGGAGGGTGAGAGGAATTACCAGAGACAGAACGGGAGCAGAACAGGCAGATCGACGAAGTACACTGCTGAGGGGAGCAGCGGGTGGGTCAGGAGAGGTCTGCCGCACCATGTGGTCATCTCTAGGGCAGGCGGGGATGGAACTCATGCGGAAGTGGCTTAAGCTTCTTAGTGCTGTGCTTTAACCCGCTGCGCCACCAGGGAGGGCCTTGTTTTGTTTTTTTTTTTTTAAAGGTTTATTTATGTATACAGAACTGAGGTACATGCCAGAGGTGTGGGGGCAGTGAAAGGATTCACCAGAGAGAGTTGGGAGCGGCAGGCGAAGACAGGAGAGGTCTGCTGAGTCGTGTGGGTCACCTCCCTGGCTGGAGATCAAACTCGCTCTGAAGGGACTGCAACTAGCTTTGTAATACTGTGCTTGAACCTGTTGTACCACGAGGGAGGGCCCCAAATTACCCTTGTTTTGGTTGTACACTTACATGAGCCTTGATAAATACTAATAGTTTTGTCACCATCACCTCCATGACGTAGAGATGGAATGGCTCACTCATTTCCAAAGCTGTATTCAGTTGTTTGACTCAAAGAACTTTAATAATGAAACTTAATGGGACACACAAAAGAAGTAAATTTAGGAGCAAATATACTTACTTCTAAATGCTTAGTGGCCTCTTCATTTCTGGACATCAGCATCAACTTCGTACGAATACTTCGCAAATGCATGTCACTTAAAATATTTACTCTTTTCACAGTTGCTTCACTGGCAGACTAGAAATAAACACGTTAATCACCCCAAAACTTAGTCTGTCTAGATTATACAAACATGACCCCCCACTCCACATACAGAATTCCTAGACTCTGATCTTCTCTTTTTTTCTTCTCTGATTTCCCATATTAGATCTGCTACTCAAACTATGATTAGTGGGAGGAAAATTCAGGATTCCATACATTAAAATTTGTGGTAAGACTGTCATATTAACAATTTCATTTTATTTTTTAAAAAATTTATTTATTTATACATACAGAACTAGGGTATAGGCCAGAGGTACAGGGGCGGTGAGAGGAGTCACCAGAGGTAGAGTGGGGAGCAGAACAGGCATATCAACGAAGTACGCTGCCAAGGGGCAGTGGGTGAGACAGGAGAGGTCTGCTGTGCCATGTGGGTCACCTCTGGAACCAGGGATAGAACTCGCATTTAAACAGCTGTGAATAGCTTGCAGTGCTCCGGCCTAACCTGCTGTGCTACCAGGGAGGGCTCTCATTTTACTTCTAAAAATTTCATTTTGCATCCTTATTCCAAAAGAGTTAACAGAAGACTAACATCTTTAATACAAAAAATTTTCTCCTACAATGTATAAATCCTTTTTGCACCAAATTAGCTATTATCTTTAGAAATAATTGTATAAAAATCTGTGGAATATCCATCAACTACCTTTTAAAATACAAAGTTATCTTACCAGTATCATTAGCTGTGTGGTTTCTGGATGGTAAAATATTCTGCATGCTCCTACTGCTTTCTTAAAATCTTTATGTGCATTCTCATTAGCACACCTAGAGAGAAATTAATTCACGTATAAAACATCTCAACAACAGATTAAATTTATAGGGCAGCTGAAACGCTAGCTCAGTATTACATTCTTTATACCACTCGTTAAAACTTTGGTTATTAGAAAGACTATCTCAAGTTTTGACTGGGTGTTTGGAATAAAGATTTTTGTACCACTGAAAATTCTCTTAATGCACAATAGTAAACAAAATTACTCACGCCTCTCTCAAATCTTCAGGAACATCCACCGTGCATTTAAAGAAGGTATTTTTTTTGACAGTTTTATTTTGATTGACAGGTCGAAGTCGTTCAAATGTGACTATTTCATTGTAAGTGGCATCACAAGCAGCATATTCAATGACATAAAACTAAAAGATAGCAAAAAACTTTAAAAATCCCATCTGAACAAAACGATGAGTATTAAATGAAATGCTAATTACTTTGCTCAGCTTAACCAGGCCTTTCCCCTTGTGGCACAAGTACTAAGCAAAGCTTAGGCAAACAATCTAATTTTCTTAAACTAGATAATAGGTTTTTACAAGGCTGAACCTTCACAGTCATCAGATATTTATGAAGTACCTCTCAAAAGCAGCTGTGATATTTGCAAATTCAAGCTATAAATACAAATTAAAAGTAAGATTCATTCACTATTTCTGAAGTGTTTTTAGACACAAAACCAACAATGGGATAGTTCTTTAGAAATAAATCACAGAGTAAACTAAGAAATAAATCACAAAGCAGGTGTATCACTTACTTCTCCTTTCATCATTCGAACTTTAGCCAGCCACCATCCACATGGTTCTTGGTCATTTGCTCTTGAATATACCTGAGAAAGGGGGAAAATGTCCATATCTATTCATTCCAAAAGATTTCAACATTGTATATGACTTATTATGTCAAATTTCAGTGACCTCAATCAAGAATTCTACTGTACTGAAATAGGTATACTAAACATACCTATGTTTCATACACTTAAAATTTAAGCGACTTTGCTCCAAATATGTAAAATTCCAAATTCATATGGGTTTACTAAGCTTAAGTATTATTTTGAAGAAATGCTTCCTACAAGGCAGTTTTATGTAATATAAAACACTGGCCTCTAAACACTGTTCATCTTCAAGTAGTTTGTTGTGATGACTTCAGTTATCACACGGATAAGAACTTATTATGATAAACCGAATTTTTACCATCCTTCAACTGTACATTCAGATCCCTTGCTAAGAAGCCTAACTGAATTAAAAACATTTAGTCCACAGCAGGGCAGAATTGTCTTACAAAAATCCATCTTTTAATTAAAAAATTAGCATATTCTTTATCTGTAATCATCAATTTTAATAGATTAAAATTTTCATTCAAGATTAGAGCTATTTCTTATGCAGCTTATTTGATATATTTGTAATGCATGGAAAACTGAGGGCAACAGGACTGTAAGGAGATGAAAAGTATCTCCTCAAAAATGTTGAGCACAGAAACTGAGGTTGACCCTGCAAAGATAGTCAAAAAAAAAAAAAAAAAAACTATCTGTACAAGTTCATAGCCTATGAGATAAATGTGAACAACTACCAACAGGCAATTAATTCTGGAAAGCCTGGGGCTCCTATCAAGACATTCTACTGTAAGCAGTTTTGGAAATTTTCTAATATTCAAACTGTAAATGACCAAGCCAAATGGCTCATGATCAACTTTATTGCACACCAGGGATCCCTCCCTGGTGATGCAATGGGTTAAAGCTCTACACTACGAAGCTCTCAGAAGCCACTGCAGCATGCATGAGTTCAACCCCCGGCCAGGGAGCTGACCCACATGGCCACATGACGTGCAGACCTCTCCTGACCCACCCGCTGCTCCCCTCAGCAGTGTATTTCAGTACACCTGCTTGTTCTACTCCCCACTGTCTCTGGTGAATGCTCTCACCCTCCACACCTCTAGCTTGTACCCCAGTTCTATAAGCATAAATAATCTTTAAAAAAAAAAAACTATGAGAAAATATAAGACCATATACCAACAGTTAGCTTGAAGTCAATTTTTTAACATCTATTTCAAAGCTTGTCCTTTCTTATAAGTCTTCCAAAATACAAGAAAATTTACTTTTATTAGAGCAAAATGAAAATCATCCATCTTGCAGTTGTGATCGTTATCAGAGATACTTTTATATTTCTAAGGTAGAATCTAGTGATCTTTTCCCTCTTCTTGAAATACTTTGCCATCTCATTTTCACTCATCAGTTATCCCCCCTATTGTGCATTTTTTGTTAAAGTCTCAAGAAAACAGAATGGTCATATCCCCTCTTGGAAGAATAAAACAGTGAAATAAAACGTTACTAATAAAACGTTACTAATGCACCACCCTACATTCATTTGTCTTTGATTATTACTCAACAGTTTAGAAATCAGAACTTTTATTTTCCATCCCTAATTGCAAAGAGAAGTAAACTTAGAACTCTGGTAATTAGTGAAATTAGAAGACTACTACAAAGATACAAACACTGTACAAATAGTATTCTAGGGCTCTCCCTGGTGGCACAGTGAGGTGGAGTACTGCACTGAGAAGTTAAACCCACCTGTGTGGCCACTTCAGTGCCAGTTCAATTCCCGCCCCAGAGGTGATCCACATGGTGCAGCAGACCTCTCCTGTCTCACTGGCTGCTCCCCTCAGCAGTGTACTTTGTCCATCTGCCTGTTCTGCTCCCCACTGTCTCTGGTGAATCCTCTCGCTACCCCTGCACCTCTGGCCTGTACCCCATTTCTGTATGTATGTATAAATAAAATCTTTATTAAAAAAACAAAAACAAATAGCATTCCAGATGCTAGTGATGACTGTGAATAAAAGAGGATCTCAGACAATGAAGACTGTCATCTAAGATGACAGCATCCCAAATGAATTTTCTCAGGTAAATTATTACCTCAAAGAGAAAAGGAAAAAGTATTCTTCCCAGTTCATCACCAAACAGGATCTGATCGTACAAAAATTTGTGACAAGAATCTGGATCACCCTGTTTTTCTTTCTGTGAAATAACAGCATTCTTTCTATTTTATTTTTGAGTTACAAAATTTACTTGATACAATTCATAAGTGAGAAGATGCCAATGGCAGCTATGTATACAAGTGTGACTAGAATTAGAAATCAACTGTTCCAAAGTATTCTTAAAATACTGTTTTAGGAATGAAGTGGGAAGATGAACCAATAATAATGGTAAGTTAGAACTCATTAGAAATAAATTTATAGGCCTGGTATGTTCCATTATATGTATAACTAATGAGCAGTACAAAGAACTTAAAGATGTATCTATTATCAAACAAGGAAAATACTGATTTGCTATATTTAAATGTTTACTGCAATTATCAAGTAACGTTGGCCATTGTCATATTCCAGCCTTCCATAAAATTATGTAAGATGTCTTAAAAACATGAAAAACGGGCCCTCCTTGGGGGCACAGCGGGTTAAAGCACAGCACTAAGAAGCTAAAGCCACTTCAGCATGAGTTCCATTCCTGCTCTGGAGGTGATTCAGACCTCTCCTGACCCACCCACTGATGCCCCCGCTTCAGCAGTGTACTTTGTCAGTTGACTACTCTGCTCCCCACTCTGCCTCTGGTATATCCTCTCACCACCCCTGTGCCTCTGGCCTCTACTGCAATTCTATATGCATAGGTAAATCTTTTAAAAAATATATGAAAATCAATAAATATGACCTGTTAAACCCAAATGGTAAATGCTAATGACTATTTTTCCTATTTCTGACTAGTAGAAAGAATAAGAAGTAAAGTTTCCATTCCAAGTATTCTCTTAAAAAGACAGCTCAGCTAAACAGACTGGTGTTAATCTATAGTGGATAGATGACTCAAGCTGAAAGGCTAAAACACACACACACAAAGCAAACAATAAAACAACCCATGATTTAACACTAAATAAATCCCTTTGTTCTATTTTTATTTTCACCACATAATCTTGTGGGAATCTTAATTCCTACATCTAAACGAACCTGCAGAAAAGAGAATAAACCATTCTGAATGGCCTTGAAACTTACTCATGTAATATTAAAACGTATATTCTATTTTATTCTTACATCCATCTCTCATAAGCTTAATTAATAATTTTGCCCTTGAAAGATAAAGCCACTCTGCTAACATCAACTAAATCTAAGTTACACAGTATGAACTATAAAGCATTATGAATATGGCTCCATTCAAGTGCTATGAGTCAAAGCAGTCTTCATAAAAATGAAGTGCCAAAAAAAAAAGTCACTTAAAAAACCCATCATGAAAATTGTGCCCTAGTATAATATGTTGACTACTTATTGACTGCCACTGTAGTAACGACACCTAACAGAAATTTCCTATCTTCAGATTCCATTTAAGTCTCCAAATTATTACAAAGGAGCAACTCACATTTTAAAAGAATGTCCCAAGAAACAACTTTAAAAGGAGGAGACAGGAGGACTGCTGGTGAGAAATCAAAAAATGAAACTCAGATTGAAGGCTACAGTTTCAAGGAGTTGTTGAGAATGGAATATGATGAATCATATTCCAAAAACCTGTTTCAGGACCCTTTCTACTAAATCACTCCAAGTCAAATCACATTGCAAGATGATCTCTCAACTCTAGCACACAACCAAAGTGTAACCAAAATAAAACTCCAGCTGGATGCAAAAACTGTCAACTTTTCCATCATATTATAAATGTTCAATTATGCCACTGAAAGTCACAACCAAATAGAAATAATAATATAAACACCAAAGGCAGAGAATTTTTACCAGTTCTCACCAAATTAACAATAAAAAAATTCTAAATAATGTCCACCACTAAGCTGAATACTTAATTACTACAATGGCCCATTTTTGAAAGAGATGGGATCGTTACTGAGTACTATTCTCATTAACCACCTTTTCTTCTCATTATCATCCATGAAGAACAGAAAAGTGTACATCAGCCGAAGTATACTTTCTAACATGTAGACCACACTAATGTAATTTACCTACTCATTCAATAGTTTTATTGCATTAGTATTACAGATTTTGTAAATCCAGGAAATTGGGCAAACCCCAAGAGAATCTTTCATGTATGAACATTTCCAAAGCACTAAGACTAACTATGGACTTGGTATTCTAGAGTAATTCTAAATACAGGTAGCTAAAAATCTCCAATTGGTTACTAACAATTAAAACTTTCTTTTTTTTGGAAGGAGCTGTATTTATATAATGTCACTTTTGTGGACATACATAATTTTTAAAATTATGTAATAAACCTATCTCAAATTATTCTTACTCCCTCTACCTAACTTCTACATGTACCCCAACATTTTAGTTAAAATATACAGCTCTCTGGCCCTGTATCAAGAAAACTATAAACAACTACTGGGGTATTAGTGAAGGAATAACTGAATTTACTGATGGTGGAAATTGGTACACAATCTATAGAAAAATGGTATAGATGCTTTAAAAACTAAAAACAGAAATACCACATGACCAAGCAATACCGCTACTATGTTCATAGCTACAATACTCACAATATCCAAGACCACAATATCATCAATCTACATGTCCATCAACAGATGGATTAAAAAATATAGGAGCCCATCTAGTGGTGCAATGGGTTAAGTTGCAGCACTATGAAGCTATTAGCAGCTTATGCAGCATCCCAGGCCAAGGAGCTGACACACATGGCATGTCAGAACTCTCCTGCTCCCCTCAGCAGTGTATTTCAATCAACCTGCCTGTTCTGTTCACTACTCTGTCTCTGGTGAATCCTTTCACAACACATCCACACCCCACCCACACACCTCTGGCCTGTACGCCACTTCTTGTATGCATAAATAAATCTTTAAAAAAGAAAATGTAGTATATATGTTCAACAGAATTAATGCACTGTTAGAAAAAGTGAAGTGGTGCCTTTTGTGGCAATATGGATGAAACATGATGTGATTATAATAACTAAGAATGTAAAATCAATTAAAAGCTTCTCTCACTTATGGAATATAATCTAAAAAACAAACAGCAAAACATAATAAAAATAACTCAAACTCTGTGAAAACCATGGCGGTTACCAGCAGAGAGGAGGATAGGGACAGAAGGGATAAAGTGACAGTATATTGGTGTTAAGAGATGACAGAGGGGAAATGAAGTACGTACACATCTTAAGTATGAAGGTACACTTCCAAGCTTATCTAAGTTTTGAAAAAGAGTGGTAAATACACAGTGGAATATTACTCAGCAATCAAAAAAGATAAACTTAGGCCATTCACAGCAACATGGATGGAGCGGGAAGGCATCATGCTCAGTGAAATAACTCAGAAAGAAAAAAGAAAATTATCAGATGGTTTCACTTATAGGAGGAATAGAAAGGAAACATGGGGCTGGGATGTGGGAGAGGGGAATTAGTTATAACACATTAAAAATAAAAATCAGGGCCCTCCCTGGTGGCACAGCGGGTTAAAGCACAACACTAAGAAGCTAAAGCCACTTTAGCATGAGTTCAATCCCCGCCCCAGAGGTGACCACATGGCGCAGCAGACCTCTCCTGACCTACCTGCTGCTCCCCTCAGCAGTGTACTTCGATGATCTGCCTGTTCTGCTCCCCACTCTGTCTCCAGTGAATCCTCTCACTGTCTCTGCACCTCTGGCCTGTACCCAAGTTTTGTATGCATAATAAATCTTAAAATAAATGAATGAATAAATAAATAAAAACCAACAAGCAACTATAAATCAGAGAAATTCTGCAGGGGAAGGGGAAAAATCAAAACAGGTGAGAAGAGTACAAGAGACTATGGTGATGGAACACAGGTGAATTAGTGGTGGGAATTTCACAGGACTATACCCGAGAGGAGAAAGCATACACTGTGCAAAACTGAAGAATGACGTGTGTGTGTGTGCATGTATACATATACACACATGTGTGTGTGTGTGTATATATATAAAAAAAACAAAAAAAAAGATGTTTCTAAGAAAAAAGGAAACAAAGGTAAAGCAGCAACATTTTGATGGAAATAAAACACATTATGTGTACAACAATAACATCTGACTATATGCCATAATAGAGAAAGGAAAAACATGTCAAAAGAACTTGCTAATACTTCTGCCAGAAAACTTCATAATTAAAGTTTTTAACATCAAATATATTAAACTCATGCAGAAAACTCAGAATACCTTGTAAAATTTTTATCAGCCTGAGATGTCAGGCTTTCCATATAACATGTTAACATGCTAAACAAGGCAGTTCTCTATAATTAAAATACAGAGCATCTTATGTAACCAAGAAAAAAAAATTACACTTTCCTTGTAATATCTTGGATTATATACCCATCTTAAGATAATTTATTCTTTATTTTCCTACTACCTCCAGTTGTACAAACCAAAAGGTATCATTTTCTTAGCAATCTTTAAAGTCACTACTAAGCAACATTGAAAAAAATTAACTGTTAAGATTTTTTTAATATATGCTATCACTTCAAGTCAAATATTTGGGTTTACAAATCAACTTTAATCATTCAAAACTTTCTCCTGCAAATTTCTTCCACAAAATGTCATTCTCAAAAAGCTTCCATCAGCCTTCATGAAAAGAACCTGTGACACAAGCTATGCAACCTCTGTCGTCAGACACGTTACGGATGGAGGGAATTGCTCTGAAAAATCAGACTTTCCACGCTAACTTATGTTATGACCTCCCCTTTTTGTATAATTGTAATATCAAAATATTCTGAGCAAGTTTCAGCTTACAATTGGATTGCCTCAGCAGCATAATGCCTGCCTGCCCTGACACGCAAGCACTGCACCAGGGTGAAAAATTCCCCTGAAGTCAAGTGACTAGACTACTGACTGATAAGTAAAAGCAAAAGGGCTGTTTTTGCAAAGTCTCTCTCACTGCTGGATGAAGGATAAACCAAATTTTATCATTCTATTATCTCACCTAGCCTTCTATTTAGCTTCTAAAGAATTACTCAAACTTCCTATTGTTTGGCCTTTAGATGTGGAAATTCATCCAGGTTGTCTGTTTTAAACTAGTTTTCTACCTGCTACACCTTAAAGGAGTCCACAAAAGTCTTCTGGCTAGTCTTTCAGGATTCTACTATGTAGTCTTCAGATAAGGAAATTCACCTATGTCTCCTTTTCAGAGATTTGATTAACAAGGAATTTCCTCTTCTGCCTCCTAGGATGACTCAGGTAGAAAAACAAAAACCCATTAAGTAGTAGATAAGGTTTAAGGGACTTCTATCTTAGCTGATCTCCACTACAGTAATATTAGTCATAAACTTTGTGCACTTATGTACCTGTTTTTAACCTTGACTGATTTTAGAAAGTTGTATCTCAGCTAAAAGGCAATACGACCTTAAACAGTTCTTAGAAAAAAAAAGATGATTGTAATCTCTCAGCCAGTTCCTGTGCTGATGTCACCCCACTACTTGCTCCTAATGTATAAAATAAACCTCTGCTGAAGGCAGAGCAGGAAGACTTGCACCCAACTCCAACTTCCTCGCCCCCCCCTTTCCCCTTTTGCTCCTTCTCCCCCTTTTAGGAATCTCTGCTCGTTGACGCCTTCCCACCTTAGGGTCCTGCCTGTCTTGCCTCCAGACACCTCAATAATTGGAGCTGGTCTCCAACAAACCTGTTGCACAGATTTCTTCTGAAGTGACTAATTTTCGCTATCCCACAAAAATCAGTGTCTTTTCTAGAAGCCACACTTAAACTGTAACACTAATTTATGTCTTTTAACTTCATAGGAAGTCTCATAAGCTAAACTAAAACATAAACCTCAAGTAGCTGAACATTTTTATAGTAAAAATTTAGAGTACCGGATGGTTTCACTCATAGCAGGAGTATAATGGACCAGGCGAGAAAATAACAAAAATAATGAACAACCATAGACCAGAGACATTCTGTGGGGGTGGAGTGGGGAACTGCACGGGACTATGGTGGTGGCACAGGGGTGATTTGGTGATGGGAAACCCGTGGGGATTACAATTGAGATGAAAAAAAAAATGTGCAAAATGATGTAAAAATAAACTTTTTAATAAAATAAAAAAAAAAATTTAGAGTAAACCATATGAACTGTCAGCATTCAGTCATTCCTGACCTTCAAGAATGAAAATGTCCTAAGCTTGATCTTTAAATAATTGCCTAAAGAGTTCAATAGAAAGCTCTCTCCTGAATCTTTTGTGAGAAGTTTAAGTAATTCCCTTCTTCATAGAGAGGAAGGGTTCCTAACACCAAAGAACAGGGGTTCTGAGTATTAAAACTTAACATCCAGTGAATACAGCAAGATATAGTAGAGATTAGCATTCAGTGTTAAAAATGGTTATATATTTCCTAATTTTTAGGTTATAGAACACTGGAAAGATTTTAGACAGGTCTTCAGGGAACTGTTATGTTAAAATGAGATAACAGTTTAAACTTGTTATTACTATTATAGATTTGTGACTAGCAGAAACAATGACAAATGACTTAATACACTAGAACTTTTCTTAAAAAACATGCCACTGTTCTAAGCTCTCAAAAAAAGTCTAGCCTTTCATATGTAGACCTGAGTGCATGGAAAAAATGAGTAAGTTCATAAAACCATGGAACTGACCTAATGCAATGTGATCATCCTGAAACACACTGATGATGGATTTCAGAAAATTTTGTCATCATTTGAACTGACTGCTATTACTACAAATTAACAGCAAAAAGAAAACTGAAAATCTCAAAGACTTAAGTCTTTTGTAAAAAATTCTTAAGTACAATCACTTCATATCCACAAGAAACGGACTTAAGTAAAATGGTCGTCAATCAAGATAGCCTGCTCTTACCACTCAATGACCAATGATAGGTCAGTCAAGTTGTAGGAAAAGTATTAAGAGGGAGCAAGAAGAAATGGTTCTTTCAAAAGTTCTGCTTCTATTTTTGCTTTCAGTTCAGTTACTATTTAAAAAATTATTTTAATTTAAATTTACATCTATATAAAAAACACTTGAGTTGTCTTGGAGGTCACATCAAAAACCTGACAGATCTGAATAAAAATATGACTTCTCAGTAGCAAAAGCCATTTAACAGTTTTTCTAAAATTAGGGAGAAAACACATTATGTAACAGATAAGATGCAAAGATTTACTACAAAAACTATATGTATCAAAAATACACAAAATGATGTAAAAATAAACTTATATTAAAAAACTATCAAAAAAATTACAAGGCATCCAATAAATAGACTTTTAAGATGCTGTTATCACTAGTGATCAAGGGCATGAATTTTTCTTAAAACATTAACTTTCTCTTATCGGATATACAAAATTTTACAGATTAAGAATAAGAAGCTGCTTCAAAATATATAAACAGTATACTATTATTTTCTACACATTCCAGGTTACATGGATAGATTTCTAACTAAAGAATTGTAACATCTGCACCCCATCCTCCAAAAATGATTCTGTGAGCGGGAAGATTAATTTTAAACTTCCTCCTTCTATGCATTTCCAACAGTGTAAAAAATGACGTCTTGATTTCAGATGATTCTAGCAACTATACGGAGAAAATTTCACCAGGAATTAACGATGCAACACAAAGTTAAATATAACAATCTGCAGTAAATAATTTTCAAATTATCCAACCTCTGGCCCCAATGTTTTATACATATTTGGAAGATGGGGTAGATAGATCATCCAGAAATTACTGGACAGGACATCCTTAAATTGGAACTGCAGAAAGCACACTCTAACAATGACCACAGCACTTCACCAATTTTTTCCTTTAATCTGAACCTTGAAACTACCAAGTATCTTAACAAAAAGTATGAACAAAACTATTCTCAGAATTGATAGATAATTCTCTAATTCTTGAGTATTTCCAAAACCAAGTTGGTAACTTCACTGACCAGACTAATCACCAGCATGCTAAAATTGATAAACTTTGAAAGACAAACTAAGTTCTTTTATCCATCTTCACAGAAAGATGATCATCAGGAAAAGATGCAATATTGAGAAATATTTACAGTCTTTTACCAGACTGCAATATTGAGAAATATTTACAGTCTTTTACCAGACTGTAAAGTATAATTTAACAAGGTTACAGAAAGAATCAGAAGCACTACTGCTATATTCATTGTGCCCCACCAAGTACCCTGCACTCAGAATCAGGGAAATCCAGGGTGAAAGAAGTGGAGAAAATGGGAGAAGTATGAAACTAACATAGTAGTAACAAGGGAGCTTTGTTACTACTCTGTTTGTGAGTAAAGCACATGCATGTCACAGGTGTGAAGATGTATTTCTGGTATGACACAGTTTTATAAATGAATGGTAAAGTGATAAAATTAATTTTAAAAGTTTAGTTCAAATTTTGGTGAACCAATTGTAAAAGAATACTGAGAAATATGAAGTCTTTATGTATTGAGGAGTGAGCCCACTCCTCAATACATATAGCCAAGATTACTCATGACAAGATTATTCATGGCATGTTATCAAACTCAGCAAGTACAACGTAAATAACAAGCAAATTCTAGACAGAATTTTAGAACAGAAATGCGTTCAATTTTTCAGAAATTTAAAGCAGCTCAATTTTCTGTTTCCTAGCTCAACATCCACATTAATGCAAAAGTTACCATTTAAAAATTACTAAGAATAAAATAATCCATCTGTAAAGTGTTAAGACCCGTGTCTAGTGCTAAGATTGTATAAAAGCATTTAGGTAACTAGCTCATCGTAGAGGTACGCCTTTGTCCCTAGTTCCCCATCCTACCCTATATAAACCAGGTAAAAGTGAGATATGAAAATCAACACTATCAAGTCAATTCCTTCTGAGAAACATGAGCACCTCAGAGGTGTTTTATCAATTTCTTAAAAATCAGTAAGATTTCTATCTTCAACAAACTCATTACACCTCTATTTGACATTTCCTGGTTATTCTGTACATAATAGCAGACCTATCAATCAGCAGTAGTGTATAAAAACAAACAGGAACCTAATACCTAAGTGTGCAAAAAGCAAAATATAAAGAAACATTACAAAATAATTCTATTATTTTAAATAGGGGTGGGAAGGGAGACATCATAATCCTGGGAATGAGTGATATGTAAATCAAGGAAAGAGGTTTTTTTTTAAAATCTCTAGCAAGTCATTTTAAAATTTTTTCTATGGTATTAAATTATTCCAGACATTTCTAGAATACTCAACAAAGAAGTACACTAATTATAAAATTTCATGAGGTAATCCTCATGTAAAATGTATTATCATGATATGAAAGCATTACCATCAATATTTTACAATACAAAAACAAATTTTAAGTAAATTACCAAAAATAAGGAAAATAGCATCCAACACCATCCAGTTCTCTGTGCACTATATTCTTGCAAAGTCTTTCAGATGCACTATCATCCTTAACCTTAATCTTCACTGAGTCATGAACTTGCTAAGGCCACAAAAGTTAAAAATGGCAGGACTAAGACATGAATCCCCGTGCTAACTCTGAAACCCAAACACCGCAATGTTACAGTCATTACCAGTAGAAATAGAGGAAATGCGTTAGATTTATTCTCAATCAACTGCGTTAGATTTATTCTCAATTCTCAATCAAATTCTCCTACAAAAATATTTAAAACAAACAGGCAGGCAAACAAACTTACATATACATACCTCTACTTCATCTCCTTCACTAATTTCTTTTTTTATATCAGGTGGTGGTGGTAACCTAACTTCATTAAATGGAACCTGGCGTTCTGGCTGCCAACTAAAGGATTAGAAAAGGAATTATATATTAAAACATAGTATTGTTAACAGTCCTAATGTGTAAGTTTGGTAATATACGTTTTTCAGTTAACTTGTCATTTAGCATTTCCTAAATGCTAAGTACAACTTAGTATAGTATTTTCCCAAGTAGTTTGTTGTAGAACAGATTTTGTGTGACTTTTGTTTATTAGTAATTAATAGCAATAACTATATTCAAATTATTAATCCCAAGGGAACAGTATACACATTATTCTGCAAATACAATGGGTTAAGTTTATAGTAATAACTTAAATGCAAAGTAATATTACAACTATACTGCTGCCAATAAACAATAATGAAAATCAAGTTATTTAAAAATTTTTATAGATATACCACCTATCCACAGGAATACAATTTCTATTTTAGAAATACAATTTCTTTCTATTTTAGACTATAACATTATAGTTATTTTTCAATATATATGTTTACAAGCACCAAACATTTATCTTTTCTACAGTGAACAAAATTAAAACCTAGGAAATGTTTACTGTTAATACTTGCAGCAAATATCATTAGGCGTAAATTAGCTGTTTAATGCATTTCTTAATATTTTTAAAAAGCTGAGTTGACATTTTATAAAATTCTTCACTACTCTTTAAGTCTTTTTTTTTTTTAGATTTATTTATGCATACAGAACTGGGGTACACCCAGAGGTGTAGGGACAGTGAGAGGATTCACCAGAGACAAAGTGGGGAGCAGAACAGGCAGATGGAGGAAGTACACTGCAGAATGGAGCAGCGGGTGGGTCGAGAGAGGTCTGCTGCGCCCTATGGATCACCTCCAGGGCTGGGGATCTAAACTCACACAAAGAAACTGCAGCTAGCTTGCACTGCTGCACTTTAACCTACTGTACCACTAGGGAGGGCCCTACTCTGTAAGTCTTAACAGCTAATTCGAATGCCTGGAAGGTACACCAGCAGCACATAAAATGTTCCCTATAGCTTTTATCTACCAAAGCAGCAGACAAGTAAAAAATTTCTGGTTTCTTTGTTGTCAACATTACTGCCTAAATGACAGCTCCTCAAAGACAGAAATCACCTCAACATTTACTTGCCTGTCAGCCAGATTTTGGGATTTATTTTTCTAGGCAGTTCCAGAAGCATAACACAATGAACAATCGGAAGTCTACAGCAGGAGTTAAGATTCCAGCCAGGAAGGTAACCCAAATGGAACAACAGACCCTTCCTCTCCTGTCTACTGCTCCCCTCAGCAGTGTATTTCAGTCATTCTGCATGTTCTGCTTACCACTCTGTCTCTGGTGAATTCTCTTACCCCTCCCACCGCTGGCCTTTACCCGTTCTTGTAGTCATAAAATAATCTCTTTTAAAAGTTAAAATTAGGGGCCCTGCCTGGTGGCTCAGTGGATTAAAGCACAGCACCAAGAAGCTAAAGCCATTTCCGCGTGAGTTCGATCCCGACCTGCCCCGGAGGTGATCCACATGGCACCGCAGACCTCTCCTGACCCACCCGCTGCTCCCCTCAGCAGTGTACTTCGTTATATGCCTGTTCTGCTACCCACTCTATCTCTGGTGAATCCTCTCACCGCCCCTGCACCTTTGGCCTGTACCACAGTTCTGTATGTGCAAATAAATTAAATCTTTAAAAATAAAAAGTTAACATTAATTATTATTAATATCAAGCAATTAAAGATACCATAGTTATTCTGACTATTACCTGACACCTGGAAGATCTTGTACAACATCCTTTCAACATTTGAGGGTTTGAAAGTTAAGCATATTCACAAAAATTAATTTTCAAAACAGATTAAAGATTTAGGTGTAAGACATAAGATACTATAATAAGCAACAATACATATAAAGAAAACATTGTAGCATTTCATGACATCAATGATAAAGGTATTTCTGAAAAAATATGGAATAGGAATAAAAGCAAAAGTAACATGTGAAACAGGTTTATACACAGAAGAAAATTTAAGTAGGTTAAAAAGGCATTAAAATGAATGAATCAATATTTACATTCAATGGAATATTTTCTGAAAATTCACTACATTATTTTGGATATGTCTTTTCCAAAAAGCTCTGTGCCTTATTAATGAGTCTCAAGAAGCTATTAAAAAAGTAAGCATATTATAATTTTATTTACCCTACCTACTTCTGCAAAGCTACATACTCAATTTTCACATGTGGTTTGGCAACGAAAACAGTCAAAAAATAAGTGAGGAATAAACTGTAGGGAAAATAAAAAGTAGAGAAATTATCAAAGCTAGAATATTCTGAATCCATACATGATCAAAAAACCAAATACACCCACCCAAAACAAAATCATTTTTCACTCCACATAAGAACACCTAAAAGCAAATAATTTGTACCACTAGTCTTTAAAATTAAAAGCCTCATCAACAAACAACTTACTTGTTTTCAAAAACAACTGTGAGGGAATCTTCATGAACATCTTTGATAAATCCCTGCAAAAAAAAAAAAAATCAGCATTCAATTGAAGGGAACATTAACTCTAAAAGCCTATAAGAAATGCAAAAACAATGTGGAATGCTGAAAATAACAGAGAACTTATACTTAGGCAGATCTGTAGTTGGTTTCAATTGCCATCATTTAAGATGTATGACCTTGTAAGATACTTAACCTTGATCAACCTTTTTTCCCACACAGTATCATCACCTAAGAATGAAGAAAATCAACACAAATCCCTGAAACATCAAAGATACTAACTAGTAAACACTAAAACTTGAGTAAGGCAGTATATTTACATGCCAGGCCCTATTAAACATTCTTGAGTACAACTTTAACCTAACTGGGCTCATCATAACTCATAGAATTACAAAAATTTAAGTAGCTAACACAGGATAAGAACTCTTATTACAAATGTTAGTAATAAAAAGTAAATGGCACTGGCTGATTTTGAAAACGAGTCTTGCCATTAATTTAACCTTATTTTCCCTACTAACTTCTCTTCCTCCACTTAACATAAAATAGGTTATGGAGAACAAACTGCCTCAAAACCATTCTGAATGAACATAAAAGACAATCGGAAAAAAAATTACTAGTCCTTTTCTAGCCTTAAAATTAATTTTGAAATCGGTCTTTTTGCTCATTTGATTAGTGCAACTGAAAAAGATCTGACACACTGAAGGAAAGATCTGGCTGTAGAGTAACTGTTCAAAGTCTTGCTCTACCACTATATGACCTGGGGCAGGCAAGCAGTCCTTGGCACTTGCATGATTACAAACTAATATTAAATGATAATGTATTTTACTATCAATCGTAACTGCAAAATTATCAACCTCACACAAATGCTTGCAATGCACTTGGAACCTAACCACTAGGTAATAAGCACATACTTTATTACAACATGACGTCTGTTTATGACATTGGACTCCAGGATCTACACTAAAACTAGCAAATAAACATACTTTCAGTGCCTGGTTAACACACAGCCGAAATGAATACATCTGTTTATTTCATCTCCCTCACAAGTCTCCTGAAACAATCCTTAAAAGGAAGTTTCTGGCATAAATCCAGAAGAATAAAAAGAAAACGGCCCACCCTGGTGGCACAATGGATTAAGTAGCAGTACTTTATGAAGCTCTCAGCAGCCACTGCAAGGGGTTGCCAGGGTGCTGACACTGACACACATGGTGTGGCAGACCTCTCCTGTCTCCCTTGATGCTCCCCTTTGCAATGTACTTCAGTAGATCTGCCTTTTCTGCTCCCCACTGTGTCTCTGGTGAATCAATCCTCTCACCACCCTTGCAACTCTGGCCTGTACCCCAGTTCTCTATGCATAAATAGATCTTAAAAAAAAAATTCAGTGAAATTTACACAGTAGATGAAATAACATTAAAATAACATTAAAATACAAAGCCGAACAATTATTAATATTTAAATTCCTTCCTGTATGCCAGATATTACAAGCAAATCAGCAAAGTTAGACTACAAACAGTAGAACCTCAAAGAACAAGCAGATCACAACTATCACCTTAAAAATCTGGAAATGTACAAAAGTCTTGGAAAGAAATAACACATGGCAATGAAAACAAAATCTGTCCACTTCTCTAATAGTAGATCAATCAATCAGAATATAGGTAACTCATAAACCTTAGTATCTCTCAGTGACCTTCTCCCACCTTTGCTATTCAAGTTTATTATTTTGTAATTTGGCCCTAATGTCTCTTCAATCCCAAGTATCTGCTTATTATATGAGTAGTGCACAATGGGATATTTCATGCAAATATCCTGTTGAGGTCTAGAACTCCAGAAAGCCTTCCTGAAACTTCCAGGGTGCTACTATAGTTAACTCCTGTCTTAAAATTCTAGAGACATTTTTACTCCTCTTTCTCCTGCCAAAGCTAAAAAGTAAGAGTTGCCCCAGTTCAAGCTCTGATTATCTGACTGTGCTATAAATAAAGCCAGTTTTTCTATTTATAGTTCATCTGAACATTCACTTATGGCAATTATTTTGGTCTGTACTTTCAAAGTTAGGTTACCAGCAAGTCAATATCCTATACTTTTAGGCCACTTCTACTCCCAAGAATTATTTCAGGAACTGCCCAGCTCCAAGGTCATGAATATCAAAATAAAATATATCTTTGTCATCAGAGCTTAGTCGTCATTTTTTTTTAAAGATTTATTTATTTATTCATAAAGAACTGGGGTACAGGCCAGAGATGTGGAGGGTGAGAGGATTCACCAGAGACAGAGTGGGGAGCAGAACAGGCAGATCGACGAAGTACACTGCTGAGGGGAGCAGCGGGCGGGTCAGGAGAGGTCTGCCACACCATGTGGTCACCTCCAGGGCAGGCGGGAATCGAACTCATGAGGAAGCAGCTTTAGATTCTCAGTGCTGTGCTTTAACCCGCTGCGCCACCAGGGAGGGCCTTAGTCGTCATTTTTAACTGACAATCGAATTCATCACACAGTTTCAAAGTTTCACGAATTAATCTTTGTTTCTATGTATTTACAAAATGGATAAATTCAAATCAGAATTCAAGCCCACTAGGAAATTTTATTCTTCATTATAATAAAAACCTTGCTGGGGCGTCCCTGGTGGTGCAAGGATTTGTTAAAGTGCAGTACAATGAAGTGATCTGAAGCCTGCAGCACAAATTAGATCCCCAGCCAGAGAGGTGACCCACATGGCGCAGACCTTCCTTCTGGCAGCTCTCTCCTGTCTTGCCTCTGCTCCCTCCAGGAATGTTTTTTCGGAGGATGTGCCTGTTCTGCTCTCCACTGTCTCTGGTGAATACTGTTACCACCCTCCCACCTCCCACCCCCCACCCGCCACCGCACCTCTGGCCTGAGCCCCAGTTCCAATGTGCATAAATAAAATCTTAAAAAAAAAAAACCTTTCTAGCTAAAACTAGTGCTTAATATATCTCTCCTCTCCCCACCTCCACCCCAACTTAACTTTCAGCACAAACATCAGGATCGGTTTTGTTTTGATACACATTTTTCAAAAGTGTAAGAAAAAAATACAGTGTTCATATAATATTTATGAATTGTAATGAACAGTATTTATGTTCGAATCCCAATTCCTAGATACTGTGTATAAGGTACTTCTCAATGACCAGATTTCTGTAAACTTTTGTCTATTTGAGACAGGATACAGTCAACAATTTTAAAGACATTTTGTACTGTCAAAAATCACTAGACTGATGTTAAATTCCTGTAAAAAGACTGGAAATGGCAGGTCTAGTTCTTTGACAAAAAAATTTGGGTCTGAAGACATTAAATAATAATTACAGTTGTCTGTACATGGCGTAAGGTATGCGTTTGTCAAACTCTGTTAGTCCAACCTTTGAGGATTTTCTGTTGTATCTCCCTTTTCACCTTCATCTGGTCCAGGACCCAATATTTCTCAAAACTCTTGTGATTTATTTTATTTCCTACACATTTTTGTATCGTTGTATACATCAATGATATATAAAGCAGCATTGTAAAACTCTCCCAACTTGTTTACTCAGTTTAAGATACGCTTATGTTTAAAAAACCCTTATCTGTAATTTAAAATACACATCACAGTAAGTAATAACAAAGGTACATAACACATTTGCGTATAATCAAAGTGTCTCAGATTATTCCTAAGAAAATAATAGAGTCATATAGGAAAGGCCCCAAAATGCCATAAATTGTGTATACCTTGAAAAGGACTGGAAGGATTGCTTTTTTCAAAAGCAATCTAGCTATAAAATAAAACTCAAAGCTTCGGTAAGGTAGCAAATTAACCAATCAATTAGGTTTCTACATTAAAAACAACAAGCAGTTGGGAAATATGAAAAATATTCCAATGATAGAAAGAAAAAAGAATCCTAGCAATGGCCTCAAGAACAACCCCAAAAGGTGCAAGATTTGTATCAAATTATTTTTTAATGATACTGAGACATCTATAATGAGGGGGGGAATTAAAATGGATGCTCACCAAAAATAAAAGAATGTTCTTAACTTTTTAAAACCTATAAACATTCCATGACTGGAATGAAGGCCTTTCTAACCAAAAAAGCAAGCCCATTTAAAACCACAAACAAAAAGCTGGGCATGTTTATACTACCTAAAAGCTAAAATGTTGATAGGTAAACATCACATACAAGGAGGTTGCAACATGCAACATAAGCTCCTAATTTGTATGTCTTGGGTGAGCAAGATGATAATTCTAGATATTTTCACACACAAAAAATTGTAAGCTTAATATACTGATAGAGATCTTCTATAATAGGTGCAATTTGTTCTGAATTTAAATTTTCATCCTCCCAGGTATCTTGTAAATTTTCCCTTACCAGTATGTAAGTATCAGCCTCATTTTGTTTAATATTTATATAGGTGTTTGGCAATTTTGAAGTGGTAGCTTAAGTGGTGTGTGGAAAGAACAGGTGCAAAGGATATCTGCCTACTTAAGGATACACTTTTGAAGTTACAACACTGCAGCTGAAACAGGTTTCTGGACTTGATGGCTGTGGGATGGGGGTTGGGGGCAGAAAGACCCTCAAGACTATGGGTTAAGGAAACACAATATGAATGCTTTTCAGAAATGGAAAAACTGAGATTATAAATAGCTGTTTTTTTTAAAAAAAGTCAAAACAGACAAATGAGGGACTCTGGCTTGATTGTGAAAAAAAAATCTTTTATTAGCCCTTCCAGAACTCAGGCAGCAATATTATCCAAAAGTGATCCAATTCTGATCATTTTATGAGAATTCTTTCTTGGGTTGTGACTTATGTATCTATTAAGAGGCAATCAATTTTAGAGCATTTTCATCTAGGTAACACCATTGACCGCAAAACGAAATTCACCTCAGGTTTTCGTTTGAAATCTGCCACAAAAAGGGGCTTCCCTGTGGTGCAACAAGTAAACACAGTGAAGCAATAAGCAGCTTCCTGTGGCAGCGGAGTTTAATCCTGGGCCAGGGAGGTGACCCACATGGCACAGCAGACCTCTTCCTGGCAAGCCTGCTGCTCCCCTCAGCAGTGTATTTCATGAATCTGCCTGTTCTGCTCCCTGCTGTCTCTTGGGAATCCTCTTAGCACCCCTACAGCTATGTATGCATAAATAAATCTTAAAACAAAAACAAAAACTGTCAGGAATAATCTGATAGTCACTTGTTAGCCTCTGAGCAACTACCAATTTACTGATTTACAATCTGACCCCTTCCCACTCCTTCAATTCCTAAGTACTTAGCATCTCTGAAGTCAGGGTTTTGTTTACAATTAATCAAGGTGCACAGAACAGCTGATAACCATATGGCAGTCAGGCTACATCTCTGCCTTAACATATTGAAACTTAGTTTGCTTAGTATTTCCCATGGTAATCACTTGACTGCAACACCTTGGCATCTCAGTCAGGAAACCAATGAAAGACCATTTTACAAAATACTGAATTCTCTTACTAGAAGGTTATGCAATTGTATACCTTCCAATAAAATCATGAAAGCACTAGCAGTGAAATATGCAGAGCAAATGGAAACTCTTGGGAAGAAAACCCTGAATATACTGGGGAGAGCTCTTTAAATGTGTGCTTGCAACCTAAGTGCTCTCCAAGCACTGGGGAAGATACTGGGAGAAGAAACATTCCTCGGACTGTGAAGACGTTTTAACCACATTATTTGGCTTATAATTACTCTTATATGTATGCAAATGTTTAATGATGACGTTTAAAAAATAAGAATTCTAAAATAAAGAAAAGTGCCACACAAAAAACCGCTGCCACAACAATTAACATCTTTTTAATGTCTCTTATAAATGATGAATTAGATACAATTAAATTACCTGCATCTTCCACTACCCGAAAAATAACCTTTTCTCTAGACACTAATCGCACCTTTAATAATACAAACATGGCTTACTTATACCTCAAATCAACATATTAACAGAGTCAACTGTTGTCCTTCTTTGCAATCTGCCAAGTGTCATGGCATATTTTATGAGATTTAAAAAAAAAAAGAATACGACAAACAGCATCTCTTAACAGGATTATAAGGGAATGTACTCAATCACATTCATTTTGTACAATAAGTTAACTTCTTTCTAATACATCTAGAATGATACTTCTGATATCATTAGGTTGAAAAAGACAAGACTTTTAGGGGCACGCAGATCCAGGTGCTTATCACTGTAATTAGCAGTTTTAAATATAAAAGTTTCTCAGCAAAACAAGGGAACTAAATCTTGAACTAGAAAACTAAGGTATTTCTAGGCATTCAAAAGTATGCTAAAAGTAATTAAAACTACTCCCCAGGGCCCTGGCGGCACAAGGGTTAAAGCACAGCATTATAAAGCTAGTGCAGCCACTGTAGCATGAGTTCAATCCCTTGGGGGGCGGGGGGTGGCCCACATGGCATGGCAGACCTCTCCTGACCTGGTCACTGCTCCCCTCAATATTTCAGTCCATCTGCCTGTTCTGCTCCCCTACTCTGTGGTGAATCCTCTCACCCCCTACTCCTCTGATCTGTACTCCAGTTTTGTAAACAAATAAATCTTAAAAAAAAAAAACTAATCCCCAACCCCCCATGTAGAATTTCTTGCAAGCAATTTAAAGTGCTTAAATATAAAACACTGTATTGTTTCTGGACTGTGTAAATAACTGAAAGATACAGAAATTATTCCTCATTAGGAGAAAAAATAAAATCTTTTTATAAAAATATTTTGTGTAAGAACCAGGGCGTAGGCCAAAGGTGCAGGGGGTGAGAGGATTCACCAGTGACACACTGGAGAGCAGCACAAGTGGAGTGACTGAAATACACTGCTAGGAGAAGCAGTGAGTGAGAAAGGAAAGACCTAGATGCCGTATGTGAATCAGCATCCTGGCCAGATGTAACTTACGCCATAGCAGTGACAGGGCTGAAACTTAATTCCTTAGCCATAAGGGAGGGCCCAGAAATAAATTCTTACTATTTAAAGAAACTAAGATCGTTTGAGATCCAGTATGTACAATGTTCAGTGAAACAAGAAAGAGTCCTGGTCAGTAAGGTAAAGAAAGCCATCCTGTCTTTATTCGTCCCAAAAGTCACAATGTTACCTCTCCTCCCCTCCTCAGAACTCTGAATGGTCTTTCCAGAGCATCCCAGAGACTTTTAGGCCAATTATCATTAGGTTCTTAATTATGTCAACCCTGGTTCGCACCAAGTTCTCCTGGATGCTAAATATCATAGTCACATCCCAATCCTATTAGTGATAGGGCTTTGACTAATAAGAAAAAAAAGTAATTTCCTAAAAGCTATACTGTGCTATCACAACTGCCTACAAATATTCAAAATTAAGTGTTGATATGGTTAACCGCAACTATATTGATAAAAGTTCTAACACTGAAAGAAAAGATTTTGTTAAACCTGGACACAGGTTGTTTTAACCAAAAATAGCGATCTGGGGGCCTTATTGATAAAACTTTCAGTATTAAAAAAATAAGATTTCCGGGCCCTCCCTGGTGGCGCAGCGGGTTAAAGCACTGCACTAAGAAGCTAAAGCCCTTCCCGCATGAGTTCGATCCCCACCTGCCCCACCTGCCCCGGAGGAGCTCCACATGGCGAGGCAGGCAGACCTCTCTCTCCTGACCGGCCCGCTGCTCCCCTTAGCAGTGTACTTGGTCAATCTGCCTGTTCTGTTCCCCGCTGTCTCTGGTGAATCCTCTCACCCACCTCATCTCTGGCCTGTACCCCAGTTCTATATGAATAAATAAACCTTAAAAAAAAAAAGATTTCCTATGGCCAGAGATACCAGAAAGTCAACAGACAATATAGGGGGACAAGGGTCCTCATAATAAATTAGTTCTAAGAGATCTCAAGTGACAAAGGACATCCTGATAGGAAATGATCCAAAGGGGGGGAGGGGAATTTACAGGAAAACCAAATAATTAACCAATGTAAAAAAAGATTGACAGGGCCTCCCTCATGGCAAAGGGGTTAAAGACAAAGTTAGCTAACCCACATGTCACAGCAGATATCTCCTGTCTCTATCACTACTCCCCTCAGCCATGTACTGTTCTGTTCCCCACTATGTCTCTAGTGAATCCCACACATCTGGTCTGTACCCCAGTTATGTACGCATAAAGAAATATTTTTTTAAAAAAAACAGTAATTCATTTAAAAAAATTGAGCTGTGGATGGGAAGAGTTCTCTGGACTGTGGTGATGGCACATGGTTAAATTGGTGCTGGGAAGCCCATGGGGATTACAACTGTAATGAAAACATGCACAAAATGAAGAATGATGTAAAAAAAATTAAAAAGTTGAGCTGTATCTTAAGCACTACAACACTTATAAATCTTTTTTAATTATTCCATCTCCACTGGAGATGGAATTTGAAATTCCTTAAAAATGTACCTTCCAAGAGAAAACTCAATTTAGTTTACACCAAAAATAACTGTACAATTTGACACCACAAGCATATTCAGAATTGTTACTGCTATGAAAAAATTTAACTTCAAATACACACTTTAACAAAAGTGAAAAAACTTACATAACTAAATCTACAAGTTAAAGTTATTTCAAATTAAAGGATACATTATACAAAAAAAAAAAATTCTGCCAATTTGGGCCTCCCTGGTAGCCTACATGTTATGTCTCAGTGCTATCACCACTACCACCTAAGTTCGATACCCGGCCAGGGAGCTGACCCACGTGAACAGCAGAGTTTTCCAGTCTTACCTGCTGCTCCCCTCAGCAGTGTATTTCAATAGATTCACCTATTCTGCTCCCCACAGACTATGGTGAATCCTCTCACTTCCTATACCTCTGGCCTACACACCCGTTTTCCTATGCAAAAAATAAAAAAAATTGCTAGTTTAAAAAAAAGTACCGGGCCCTCCCTAGTGGTAATGGGTTAGGACACAGCAAGTCAGCTGCAGCCCATTCAGTGTGAGTTTGATCCCCGCCCCAAAGGGGACCCACCTGGTGCAGCAGACCTCTCCTGACCCACCCACTGTTCCCATCAGGAGTGTACTTTGTCGATCTGCCTGTTCTGCTCCCCACTCACTCTCTGGTGAAGCCTCTCGCTGCCCCTGCACCTCTGGCCTGCACCCCCAGTTCTGTATGAATAAATAAATGTTTTTAAAAGTGCCAATTTACTGCTTGATTATATCACTTATTACAGAAATCACTTTACACTATGGAATAGCTGTTAAAGGAAAACATTCAAGGCATGCCTTAGCATTCATTAGTATTGAACATTTACTAAATTTTTAAAGTGACTATTTAAAGTGTAAAGATACCCTATGCTTGCAGACTAGTAATAAATGTTCTTAGCTTGTTAAATTCTTAAGTTTATAATATCCAATAGTGGATCCTCCCTGGGGGCACAACAGGTTAAAGTAAAGCTCTGTGAAGCTAGCCACAGCTACCTCAGCATAAGTTTGATCCCCACCCACCAGGGAGGTGCCGACATGGTGCAGCAGACCTCCCCCTCTCACCCACTGCTCTCCTCAGCTGTATTTCATCCATCTGCCTGCCGTGCCTGCTCCCCACTCTGTCTCTGGTGAATCCTCTCACTGCCCCTGCACCTATGGCCTGTACCCCAATTTTGTTGCATAAATATATAAATCTTTTTTAAAAAGTTAAATAATATCCAATAGTTCATTAAGTGAGTAACTTTATTACTCCAAATTGCTACGCAAAACTATTACCACTTTCCTGTTGGAGCTGAAGTTCCCTATAGTTTTCTGATTGCATAAAGTTCTGTCACAATGTCTTAACCTGACCAGCACAACACACAACCCCTACAAAATTTTAATTTCAGTTTGAAATAAAAATCAGTTTATCTTTGTGTGTGTTATTCTTAGCAGGAGAGCTAAAATTACACAACAGATCAGCATGTAAAGTCATGATTTACAAGGCAACCTCAATGTAAAGTGGGTTGGTGTGACTATAGTTCCTCACAGAGACTGAAAGGGATTTTTGTGTTTGTGTGTGTGCTGGTAAACACAAAAAGAGTAATAAAGAGTTTATTTACAAAAATGGGAAATGAAGACATGAGTTCTCTCCGAGTTCAGGGAGAAAGAAATTGGTTCTGCTGATATGGTCAGAAAGTCGGCAAAAAAGGATCCCCAGGCCCACATATCTGGTTATACATCAAACCTGGCTGCTTAACTCCACCCCCAGCCCCCAGCAATCCTCCCCTTTGGTGGTGATTTGCAGTCCTTGGTGTCTTAGATATCTTTGGTCTGGAATAGGGGTGTAGTCCATAAAACCTGCTTTGTGGAATTTATTCAAGACATCCTTTCCCCCAACAAAGAATTCAAACATAAAGGTACAGAATAATATGTACTTAAAAACACATACCAAGTCACTTTAATTTACAGTCTTAAAATAATATGAAAAACTGTAAAAGCCAAGTTATGAAATAAGAAGAAACATTTTAGTCAAAATGGCCGTATCAGGCTCTTAAAAATCTGAAAGACTAGTCTGAATCTTAAATCAGTCTCATGAATATTATGGACTAGATTTGCTTAGCCTCAGTTTCCTCAATTAGTGACTAACACTTTTTTTCAGTGTAACTGAGTTGCTGAAAGGAGAAATTCGGACTCGGAAAGTACCTGCACATTCAAACAGGTTGTGAGTATTCAATAAAACAGTGGCTGTTACTAGTTTTAGAGGCTAGATGGATCCTTAGTGAACTAGCAAATGCCCACCAGATTCTACTACTTAGTAAACTGTGTTAAAAGAACTCTAACTGCGGCCCTCCCAGGTGGCGCAGCGGGTTAGCACAAAGCTTAAGCCACTTCCACAAGAGTTCGATTGATCGCAGCCTGCCCCAAGGAGATGATCCACAAGGCAAGGCGGACCTCTCCTGACCCCGCCCGCTGCTGCTCCCCCTCAGCAGTGTACTTTGTCGATCTGCCTGTTCTGCACCCCACTCTGTCTCTGGTGAATCCTCTCACCTTCCGCATCTCTGGCCTGTACCCCAGTTCTGTACAAATAAATCTTAAAAAAAAAAAAAATCTAACAGCCTGATACTGAAGATGAAAAAACCAAGGTCTCACAAGCTAGTGTAAGAATAAGGGCTCAATTATCAAATACTGTTCTTTCCACTACAGGGGGGAAAAAAGGCTTGTCTACCTCATCCTTAACACTGTGGCAGAAAACTCTTCTTGAATTATGATCTAGTCAACTGTCTACCTTATCTTTCCTAAATTAAAACTAAACCCACTACCCAATGATTTATTTTAAAGAACTTCTAATGTAATTAAAACCAACAACTGTGAGAAGTCCTAGAGTTAAATCTCATTTCAGCTACAGTGCAATACTGAACAAGTTAATCATTACTGTCAGTTTCTTAAAATGTAAAATGGAGATAATGTACTTCATGGATTTCTTGAAAATGAAAATCAGGAAAAAAGTAGAAACTTAACAGAACATGAATAGACTTAATAGCATATAAGCAGTACCCAATAAAGTAAAATTATTATCTAACAGAAGGCATATACAAACATACGATGATTCAGAAAAAAACAGGTGCAAAAAAGTAAAAATGGGAAAAAATATTTTTCTGTTAAGTTTATAAAGCTGAATTCTTTACATCATGTTTGTGTAAATAGATTATTTTGCCTTTATAGGTTTTGTTTTCAAATTTTTCACAATTATAAATTATTTTTGTAATACCAAAATAAAGGTTTACAGAAAAATATTTCACTTAAAAAATTAACTGGTCTTGTCATTTAATTCTTATTTAACCTTTTTTTTAAATATCACATTTTAAAATATGTAATAAAAATTACCTTTAAAATACCTGGAACTATGTATTTTTAACAGCAAACTGGCCACTATCTTTCCTCAATTAACTAATCTCCAAAGGAAAACAATATATTAAATCTATAAACAGTACACAAACAGAACACATTCCTTTAATGTAACTTTATGGAGCACAGTTAAGAGATAATAAACCCAGTGTATAATTTAGTCTCAAATTCATTCTAATGCTAGCTTAAGCAAAATAAGGGAATGTTTAAACTATTGTAATACTCAGAGTCAGTCAACTGAAAGTAACTATATATACAATAGAAAGCCTGAAATTTTATTCAGGACCTTTAAAAGTACACATTTCCTTGGAACACCATGCAAACTTTCCTCTACATAAGCCAGAAATTGAATGACTTACATTCAAATGCCTATTTAAAATTATATTATTCCCATGGCTATGCAAGCTGCAATGCTATCACAAAGCTTAATGTCATATACATTAGTTAAAAAGCAATTTAATGACTCCAGATGGACACAAGGTTTGTTGGGGGATGGAGGGGGTAATGGAAATGTTTTAAAATAAGAATGTAGTTATGGTCTATACAACTCAACATACTTACAATCACACAGATTACAAATTCTATTACAAAACTTAAGAAAAAAAAAAAGGTGGCACCCCAAATGACCATCAGTATAAACTAAGATGCTGTTCCAGGTAGGAAAGGCTATAAAAGCAAATTTTCGTGTAAAGTTATATTCCCCATCAAAGGCTTAATTAATCTATCGCCCATTCTTTTTTTTAATGTAATAGTTTATTTTTACATCATTTTGTACATTTTTTTAATCTCAATTGTAATCCCCGTGGGTTTCCCATCACTGAGTCACCCATGTGCCATCACCATAGTCCCATGCACTTCTCTCCCCACCTCCACACCCCCAGTTTTTTATCCATTCCCCATTTCACCCCCACAAAACGTCTCTGGTCATTTTGACTTCGTTATTCTTATTATTTTCTCGCCTGGTCCATTATACTCCTGCTATGAGTGAAACCATCTGGTATTTTGGTATTTTTCTTTTTCTTTCTGGCTTATCTCACTAAGTATGATCTTTTCCAGCTCCATTCAAGTTGCTGCAAAAGATATGTTTCTTTTCTTTTTTTTTTTTTTTGGTTGCTGAGTAATATTCCATTGTATGTATGTACCATATCTTTTTAATCCAGTCATCTACTTTTGGGCATTTGGGCTGCTTCCATGTTTTTCCAATTGTAAATAAAGCAGCAATAAACATGGGGGTGCAGGTATCTTTTTCAATCAGTGTTTTTGTATCTTTTGGGTAGATACCTAGGAGTGGGATTGCTGGGTGGTAGGCGATCTCCCATTCTTTATCACACTTTTTATAGAGCTTCAAACACCAAGTTCTTAACTTTTTAATTACTATAGATACACCGTTAAGTACAATAAGCAGGACTATGTATTTTGCAAGCCATCATTTGTGCAAGTACTGGGGGGGAAATCCCAATTTTGGGTGAAAGCTTCAACTCTTTACTGATTTCAATTTATGTGTGAAATCAAGTTACCATTCTACAAGAACTTTTTATCAATATGTACAAAATACTCCTTTCAAGGGAGGATACTATCAGCTATTAAACCCTAGGCTCTGAAATTCCTCAAGGGCCACTAACACTTAAAGTCAAATGTAGGAGAGTGAGGAAAAGCAGGAATCAGAGATCATTTTGTGTACTGAAGGGGGGGGGAGGGGTGTCAGGGAAAGACACCAAAACATAAATAAAAATATAAACAGCAGTGGCCCTCCCTGGTGGCACAGCGGGTTAAAGTACAGAGGGTTAAAGCACAGCATTAAGAAGCTAAAGCCACTTCATCATAAATTAGATCCCGGCCTGCCCCAGAGGTGATCCACATGGAGCAGCAGACCTCTCCTGACACCCCCGCTGCTCCCCTCAGCAGTATACTTTGTCATTCTGCCTGTTCTGCTCCCCATTCTATCTCTGGTGAAGCCTCTCACTGCCCCTGCACCTCTGGCCTGTACCCCAGTTCTGTATGCACAAATAAATAAATCTTTAAAAAATATATATAAAAACAGCAATTATCTTAAGGCAACTTTAGTTTTTCCTGACAGCTTCTAAATTTCTTACTGATCAAATATAACTTTAAAAAAGTACTTGAAATTGGCCCTTCCTGGTGGCACAGCGGGTTAAAGCACAGCCCGAGACTAAAGCCAATTCATTTAGCACGAATTCAATCCCCCAGGGAGGTTATCCACATGGCCCTATAGACCTCTCCTGACCCACCCACTGCTCCCCTTAACAGTGTACTTTGTCCATCTGGTTTGCTCCCCACTCTGTCTCTGGTGAATCCTCTCGCTACCCCTGCATCTCTGGCCTGTACCCCAGTTCTGTATTCATAAATAATCTTTTCTAAAAATTACTTAAAATTATGCTGCTACTACACTAAATGCAAAAGGCCGGACTCAAAACTCACTGATGAGCCTACACATAGAACATTCTGGTAAATGCAAAATCATAGAGAAAGATAATTTAGATAACACCCTAAGGTCTAGGGGGTTGAGACTTACATACAAAGAGGCTTGGATAAAACTTTGGAATTGAGTGATATATTCCTTGTCTGTCATGGAGGTGATGGTAACAAAACTACTAGTATTTATCAAGGCTCATGTAAGTGTACATCCAATTAAAAAAAAAAAGGATGCTTTTGGGCCTTCCCATGTGACAGAACTGCTTAGTTAAAGCACAGCACTGCTAAGCTAGCTGCAGCCACTTCAGCAAGAGTTCTATCCCCCACGGAGTTTGATTCTCACCCCCCACCCCCACCCAGGTGACCCACATGGCCCAGCAGATCTCTCCTGAGCAGTGTACTTCTTCATTAGGCCTATTCTGCTCCCCACTGTCTCTGGTGAATCCTCCCTGCCCCCACACCAGCTCTCTATAAGAAATAAATCTTTAAAAACAAAAAAAAAGGTGAATTTACCATGTGCAAGTTAATCTCCAAAATTCAAATAGTTAAAAATACCAAATTGCTTGTACCTATTTAAGTGTAATTATTTTAGTAAACACAAATGTGGCTGGATTCCTTTCTAAACTTTGCCCTCCTCCCCAAAAACAGCTTCCTTGCTTTGTTAAGTAAAAATGGATAGTAACAAAATCGAAAATCAGTAGACTTGAAAGTGTGGATAGAGACTAACTCTACTTTTATGGTCCCAAACGGGAACGCTTAATTTACTATGGATTGAAATAATAGTAATGGGAGGGTAAAAGATTACAAACATCTACTAAACTTTCAAACTGTTAATTTCAAAATCTTATCCAATGTAGCTTGTATAGAAGCCCATCAACATAAAAAACACCTGGTTTATAAATATTGCTACCATTTATATTATATTGAAAAAGAAAGCAATGATCCTTTCCTATTTTTCAATATACCTCGAAAAAAGCACACACCTCCATTACACATGAACTGTATAGCCAAATAGTGAGAATCTGAAACTTTCTCTGTGCTGGGAGACTGATACAAAATGATAAATTTCCTACCCTGAGAGAAGTGTAACACTTTATGAACAGTACAACTGTATCTGCAGCTGTTAAGAAAAGGCAACCATGAGGTATCTATCAGTAAAAACAGAAGTCAATGAAATACTCGAATTTCACTCAAGTTCTTTGACATCGTTATAAACCTGCACTAAATACAACTCGTCACGCATTAAGACTACTTTCTACCAGTCATTTTTATGTTGACCACCTAAAGAGATTTAAAATTGTAAAAAGCTTAGAGATCCTTCATAAGCCAACTGTGATTCCCTACTGCCATTAACCACGTGACAGTTAAACCAAATCCACATTAACTAAGTCCTGAAACTAGAAAAGGAAAAACGCTTAAAAAAAAAAAAAAAACCAGTAAATTACAACCACAAAAATAAAGTCCCCTGGGACAAAAGGTACGATGAAATGAAACCCAGTGAGGCTACTACATACTGTGTAAGCACAATACTCACTCCTGTGTTAGGAGAAGGCCCTCCATAAAAATAGCCAGGACTCTCAAACATTTGAGATACTGGCTTAGCGAGAATGAGTGACAGACAACAGCTGGGAGCCTTGTATTGATCTTGTAACGTCCTGGCATGCTTTTGGAAAACCGGAGAATTAGAAAGGCCTGTTACAGGGGCAAAGCCAAACGGTAAGGGCTTCATTCTCAGTTATGCGCCCCCCTACAACTGAAGCCTATATTTAATTCCTCTTGTTTCCCATCCCCAATCCCACAGTAATGCATCGCTTTCCTCCTCAAGCAAACAAAAAAACGGGGGGGAGGGGGCGTGGGGGGGTAGGACACCTTCCGAAAACATCGTCCAAGTGATATAAAGAATCCAGTCACCTAGCCACCTGTCTTCCCTTATTCATTTCATTAACGCTTCCTTTTTCAAAGCCTAGAACTCTTCTCGCCTTTCTTCCGTAATAGAGGGGCTGAGGCGCCGCCCAATTTCAGAGGCCTCAAAAATATTTCATCCCGCCACATTTCAAGGTATTCTGGCTTTCTCTCTTTGATTCCAACCCTCAGCTCGGTACCCTCTTCCCCTTCAGACTCTCAAGTTTATTAGCCCAAAACGCGAGCACAAAGGTGAATTCCTCAGATTCCGCGAAGTGCCCCCCCAGGGGGTGGGGAGGGGTCAGAGCTGTGGGCCGACGCACTCCCGCTCGGCCCAGTCCGAGGGGCGGGGGAGCGGCCTCGACCACACAATCCCACCACCTCCTTTCAAGACTCCCCCACCTCCTGGCGCTCAGGCCTGCTCCCAGCGACCTCTCCGGCGCCCAGCAGCCGCGCGACTTGTCCTCATCCGCCCGCGTAAGGCTGCACCAGCACCCAAAATTAAGATTCACAAATAGGAAAACGCAAGAAGTGTCCGACGTCTTGTTTCAAAACATAACGGAGCCCGGGCCCCTGAGACCGTTAAACCGCGGGTTGAGGGGGGAGAAGCGAGGGATTCAGCGGCCTCCAGCTTTGGCCTGCTTGTCCTTTTCGACCCCAAGCGCCACTCTTCGGAGCCACCAACCCTCTCCCCTACCTACCCTAGCCCCAGGAAGACCCGACAGAGCGGCAAAAGGGTCAGTACCTTGTAGAAAGCCCCGTTGGAGCCACGAACCTCCACCGTCAGCTCCGCCATGTTGGAACCGCAAAGGCCGCTGGGAAGAGGTTCTAGAAACTTTCCAACCAGAGGGGAGGAGGGGGGAGGGGCGTAAAGGAGGCGGGGGGCGGGGCGGGGAAAGTAGGGCGGGGACTGGGATCCCCCGCCCCACACCCTTGGGGTCTTGTCGCTCAAGGCCGACTCTGGTGGGATCCCTCCGCTCCTTACATCACTTGCAGTGGGCTCCGCCCGTCGCTGCCAGCGCACCCCTCGCTCCCGACATAATCGCACGACCTTTGATGACCCGCCCCCAAGTCCCCGCCTCCCAGCGCCAGCCGCTTGCGGGGCTCCGGCAGCTACGGACCTCCTTCCGCCTGGTAATGACCTGTCTGGACTCTGTGGGCAGCACACGTGGGCTTGGGGCTTCACTTGGGCATTCTGCCTTTAAACTTCTTGGACTGCTGTTAATCCTGAAATAGCTTCCCCACCTAAGGAAGGTCAACCTTGGGGGCTCCGATTGCTACTAGCACAATTTTTACGGGATGATGGACCCTCAAAATGTATAAATTGTGCTCACGTTCTTGCACCTTGCTTTTTAGAAACCAGCGCCCTACTTTTACACAAATGCAGTTCCGGACTTTCTCACTCTGTTCGGTTCGGTGGAGTTCTCTTACCACCTGTTACCGCTTTAGCTGTTTAAAAGCCAATTTAAGTATTCTCATTTTGGGGTTTTCCGCAACCTACAGTAATTCCGCAACAGCAGTAATTCTAACAATTTGTTAGAAGTAAATTGTTAGAAGTAGTCAGGGAAACAGTAGAGCGGGATCCCTGTTTATCCCTGCTGCAGTGCAAACGATGTTCACAAATAGGATCAAAGCAGAATCAATTTGATTGATTTTTCTACGAGCAGTACTCTGTAGGAGAGTACCCTAATACAATAAGCATTAAGACACATACTTTGAATATCTATTTTAAGAGTTCTAAAATTTGTTTCCCAAACCAGGCCTTTGGAAATGATACTAAAGGGACGCCTTGTGTATATGTTATCATTTTAACAGAAAAACTTTTATGAAAGAATGTTTTGCTGGCCTTCCATGATCTGGAAAATGCCCACCGACCCAGGCTTTCTGGGGAGAGAGTTCTTAAAAAATGTATATAAGAGAGGATCAACACATCTCCAAAGACATAAAAGAAAGGAAATAGGAACTGCAAAAATACTCAATAGTTTAGTACTTTGTACACAATGTTCATTTGAAAATGTCGATCTTAGTGAGGAAAATATAAACAAATGAAATACTCATCAATGATTTATAGCCACCACTCAGGGCTTCTCTCCAACACGTTATACATCTTATTATAATCTAGTAGGTTTATAATACACTAGTTTATTTTTTCTATAGCTTTTCTGAGGTAGAATTCCATGCCATAAAATTCATCCATTTAAAGTGTACAATTCAGTGATTTTTAGTATATTCAGAGTTGTGTAACTATTACCACAATCAATTTTATAACACTTTTATCCCTCCAAAAAGAAAACCTGTTCTTCTTAATTATCGCCCCACACTCCCGTGTTCTAGGCAAACACTAATATATTTTCCTAAACATGTTTCCTAAACATTTCATATAAGTTGGTTATAAAATATGGAGTCTTTTGTGATTAACTTTAACTTTGAATAGTGTTGAAATTTCACCTGTGTCATGCTATGAACCTTCTCTTTCCTTTTTTAGTGTGAAATATACCACTGAATGGATACACATTTTATTTATTAATTTATCCATTGATAGACATTAGGTGGCTTTTACTTTTTTGACTGGAATTAATGTTCTGAAGATTCCTATACAAGTTTTTGTGTAGACAAATGTATGGCTTCATTCTTGGTTATGTATCTAGAAATGGAATAGTTGAACCATAGTTAACTCCCTGTTTAATCTCTTGAGGAGCTGCGGGACTCTTTTCCAAATTGGCTACACTATTTGCATCATATGAGATTCACCAGCAATATGAGATTCTAAGTTTGTTTGCCACTGTTCTGTCTTTCTCTTCTCTCTCTCTCTCCTTGCCTCCCTCTCTTCTTACATATATTTGGACTTCAGTGTATTGTTTTGTTTCTCAGTACTGATGACAGTAGGGCTGTAAAAATTCTATTTGGACACAGATTAAAGATTTCCACATTATCTGAATTTTTTTAAAAGATTTATCTATCTGTGCATATAAGAACTGGGGTACAGGTGAGTGGTGTGGGTGAGGGGAGGGGAGGGGAGGGGAGCAAATTCACCAGATACAGATTGGGGTGCAGAACAGGCAGATGTACTGAAATACATTACTGAGGGGAACAGCAGGTGGGTCAGGGGAGGTCTGAATCATGTAGGTGACCTCCTTGTCGGGGAATTGAACTCTTGCTGCAGTAACTGTTGATGGCTTTATAATGCTGTGCTTTAACCTGTTGCGCCACCAGAAAAGGTCCCAAATTGTCTGAAATTTGAAGAATAAAAGTTGGACACCCTTCTCAATTCCTACACCTATTAGGTAGAGCTTATGATTTCCATTATAGAATTGAGTTTTGATAGCAATGCTACATACCAAAGATCACACAAATTATAAGTAGTAGAAGTAGGATTTAAGTCCTTTTTCGTTTCCAAATTAGCATTAAAGATTTTTTAAAGATTTATTTATTCATAAATAAAAACTGAGGTACAGGCCAGAGGCACAGGGGTGGTGAGAGGATTTACCAGAGACATAGTGGAAAGAAGAACAGGTGGATAAACAAAATATACTGCTGAAGGGAGCAGCAAATGAGACAGGAGAGGTCTGCTGTGCTGTGCAGGTCACTTCCCAGGCTGGGGATCAAACTTGCACTGAAGTGGCTGTGGCTAGCTTGCAGTGCTGTGCTTTAACCTGTTTCATTTCCAGGGAAGGCCTGCATTAATGATTTTTTTTATACCCCAAAGTTCACCCTGAACATATACAAAATAAAACATTACACATACTTTACAGTGTCTGATGGAGATCTATTTTTATCATCTTAAAAAGATTTTTATAGCAAAAAGAAAAGATAGCAATTATTGCAGTAAAATTGGACAAAAAAAATTTATATTTTTTAATTTGAAAGAGGAAAGTAGCAAAATATGTAATCACATTTAAAATATAATCTGTACAGACACTTCTCCAAAGAGGAAATGCAGACATTAAGTATATGAAAAAATATTCAACATCACTTATAATCAAGGAAATGCAAATCAAACCCACAATGCTCCCTGGCAGCGCAACTGGATTAAAGCACAGCACTATGAGGCTAGCTGCTTCAGCAAGAGTTCCATCCCTACCAAGGTGACCCACATGGTGTGGTAGACCTCTCCTGTCTGAACCACTGCTCCTCTCAGCAGCGTACTTAATCAGTCTTCATGTTCTGTTCCCCACTCTGTCTCTGGCGAATCCTCCCACCACCTCTGTGCCTCTAGCCAGCACCCCAGTTCTGTATGCATAAATAAATAAAGAATTAGTATGCAAGAATTTAGTGTGTGAGAATGGCACATACTAAAAACAAGAAACAACAAATGTTGGCAAGGATGTGACAAAAAAGGAACTCTACTACACTGCTGATAGGAGTGCAAACTGGTCCAACCACTATGGAAAGCTGTGTGGAGGTTCCACAAAATACTAAAAATGGTGCTTTCATATGACCCAGCAATTCCACTCCTAGAAATCGATTGAAAAGACACAAAACATTAATTCAAAAGGATACCTATAACCCTATTTTATTGCAGCACTATTTACAACAGGTAAGATATGGGAAAAAACCCAAATCCCCAAAAGCCAATGAATGGAACAAGAAGATGTGGCGGGCCTCCTTGGTGGATCAAGGGGTTACTTAAGTCTCATCACAATGAAGCTATGGCTCCAGCCCCTGCAGCAAGAGTTCGATCCTCCTGCCAGGTAGCTGACCCACCTGGTGCAGCAAATCTTTTCTGTCTTGACCACTGCTCCCCTCAACAGTGTATTTCAGTACATCTGCCTGTTCTGCTCCCCACTCTGTCTCTCGTGAACCCTCTCACTCCCCACCCCACCCACACCTCTGGCCTACACCCCAGCTCTTATATGCATAAATAAAGTAAATATTTAAGAAAAGAAGATGTAATACTTCTTTAATACTATTAAAGTGTAATATATTTAGCAATCAAAAAAGATAAACTCATGCCATTCACAGAAACATGGATGTAGATGGAAGGGACTATGCTCAGTGAAATAAGCCAAAAGAAAAATATCAGATGGTTTCCCTTATAGGTGGAATATAAGGGAACCAAATAAGGGATCAGGAAAATATATATATATAGTAAATAAAAAAATTAACAGCAACTGTAAATCAGAGACTTTCTGCAAAGGAGGGAAAGGAAGGGAAGAGCACAGGGGACTATGGTAACAATGCACAGGTGAAGTGCAGTGAGACTATTACAGGGATAACACCTATGAGGAGTAAGCATACATTGTACAAAAACGAATGATGTAAAATATATATTAAAGTAAAATATATTCTGTAGTTAATAGTGTATATTTCCAGGAGGTGGAGTTATGATTGACTCAGATTTTATAATTTCTATTTTTTTGCACCATCTGAAGTTTTTGCAGTAAGCACAATGATCCACTTTCTAAGGAAAGTGTTTTCACTTTTAGACATTATACCATGGGATATATTCCACAACCATCAGAAATGAAGTTTTACAAATATTTGTTAATGTGAGTAAATGCTATAATTTTATAAAGCAGAATGTCAGCTATTTTGTGAAACCAACTTTTTTTATTCTGGAATGAATTTTGTTCTCTGTTTATATATATAGATGTATATACACACATACACACATATACATATGTAAAATATGAAAATATACTGTGGACCCTCATGGTGGTGCAATGGGTGCACAGCATTGCAAAGCTGGCTGCATCCGTTTCCATACGAGTTCGATCCCCCGCCTTGGAGGTGATCCACATAGCACAGCAGACTTCTCCTGACCCACCTGCTGCTCCCCTTAGCAGTGTACTGCCTGTTCTGCTCCCCACTCCGACTCTGGTGAATCCTCTCACCACCCCTATGCCTCTGGCTTGTACCCCAGTTCTGTATGCATAAATAAATAAATCTTAACAGACAGGCAGACCAGTGGATTCAAATAGGAAACCTAGATACAAACCCACAGGTTTATGGGCAGCTAGTCTTTGACAAAGGAGCAAAGAATATACAGTGGAAGGAAGAAATTTGGTTCAACAAATGGTGCTAGGAAAACTGGGATGCTACATGCAAAAAAATGAAACTAGATCACTACCTCACACCATGCTCAAAAACCAACTCGAAGTGGATTAAAGACCTAGACATAAGAACAGAAACCATAAAATACCTGGAGGTAAAGATGGGCAATACACTGCACAACATCCACCTCAGTACCATCTTTGACAATACAGCACCCAACGCAACGATAGTGAAGGAAAGGATAAACAGATGGATCTATCAAGTTAAAGATCTTCTGTACAGCCAAAGAGACATTACAAAAAACAAACAGACATCCTACTGATTGGGGAAAAATTTTTCTCACACAAAACTAGCGATAAAGGATTAATCACAAAGATATACAAAGAACTGATGAAACTCAAATAAAATAAACAACCCCATCAAAAAATGAGTAGAAGAGCTAAAAAGACACTTTTTCAAAGAGGAAATGCAGATGGCCTACAAGCACTTGTTCAACAACACTTGTAATAAGGAGATGCAAGTTAAAACCACAATGAGATACTATCTCACACCAGTGACAATGGCACATTTTAGAACAACTAGCAACAACAAATGTTGGTGAGGATGTGGAGAAAAGGAACTCTCCTGCACTTCTGGTGGGAATGTAAACTAGTACAACCACTATGAAAACTGGAGGTTCCTCAAACTTCTTAACTGCTTCCCTACGACACAGCAATCCCACTCCTAGGTATCTAGCCAAAAAACACAAAAACTGATTCAAAAAGATACCTGCACCCCCATTTATTGCTGCTTTATTTACAATTGGAAAGACATGGAATCAACCCAAATGCCCAAAAATAGATGACTGGATTAAAAAGATGTGGTACATATACTCAATGGAATATTACTCAACAATCAGAAAAGATGCCTCATGGATGGAGCTGGAAGGGATCATGCTTAGTGAAATAAACCAGAAAGAAAAGGAAAAATATCAGATGGTTTTGCTCATAGCAGGAGTATAAAAGACCAGGGGAGAAAATAATAATAATAATAACAACTATATACCGGAGACATTTTACAGGGGTGGAGTGGGGAATGGGGTCAAAAATGGGGAGAGGGTAGTGCATTGAAATATGGTGATGGCACACAGGTGATTTGGTGATGGGAAGCCCACAGGTATTACAACTGAGATGGAAAAAGGCACAAAATGATGTAAAAATAAACATTTTTTTAAAAAGATAAAAGACTTGGCTCTGGAAGAAAAACTAAATCTTAAAAAAAAAAGAAGAAAAGAGGGCCCTCCCTGGTGGTGCAGTGGGTTAAAGCACAGCACTAAGAAGCTAAAGCCACTTCCCCATGAGTTCTATCCCTGCCCCGGAGGTGACCAC
>NW_004567104.1:17494633-17539695 GCF_000260355.1 Condylura cristata | reverse complement strand
TCTGTATGCACAAATAAATAAATCTTAAAAAAAAAAAAAAAAAGAAAAGAGAATATACTGTACAGACTTTTTATCAAAATGTTAACAGTGGTTATCTTAGCATAATGGCATTATGAATGATTATTTTTCTTTGTGTTTTAAATTTTTCTGCATTGAAAAGTTGTACTCTTTCTATTTTTTAAATATAAATTAAATCAAAATTTCTTTAAAAATGAATTTGAATGCACAACATGAAACTTTAATGAAGTGAATAAGCCTCAGAAACACTGAATAAGAATTTAAAATGTTGCTCAGCTTTGTGACACCATACTTAGTTTAAGTTGTCTTCATGAAATATAATAAGAAAATGTGCTATCACAATAAATTTTCTCAAATGTACTTCAATGAAAAATAATTTTACATGACTAAATGTAACTATAGTAGTTTTCCAGTCTCAAGAAACAATGAATTAGGAAATCTAAAATGAGTTTTAGTATTTCAATACATACTTTCTAAAATAAATTGTGGCATGTTTTATAAGTTTACCTGGTATATTAATTTAAGAATATTTCAAATTCTGTTGCATAGGCATCTTTCACTTTATAATCACATTATCAGACATTGTAGGTAGGAATCAATATTAAAGAAAATTATACTAAACCCAACCAGTGAGTTCAATTGATTTGATATTGCAGGTTTCCTTGATTTATTTCTTATAGATCAGGGTAAAGAATGAAAGAGATTGTGCCTCCCTGGTGGCTCAGGGATTAAGTCTCAGAGCTATCAAGCTATATCACTATCAAGATACTGCTGGCCAACCTCAACTCAGGCCAGAGAACTGATTCTCATGGCAGCTACAGACATTTCCTGTCTTATCCACTGCTTCCCTCAGCAGTGTATTTCAGTAGATCTGCCTTTTCCTCTCCTCACTCTGTCTCTGGTGAATCCTCTCACCCCCTACAACTCTGACATAGAGTCCAGTTCTTTTATGCATACATAATAAAATAAAACCATAAAAAAAGGATTGAAAGATAAACCATATGTGTGTAAGTCAGAAACTAAGCTCATTTCTCCCCAGGTCTTTATTGAACTTAAAGAAGAAATAACTGTTACAGGGCAGGGAGAGAAGGGCACCCCTGCCTGCTCTAAATGGTTCTATACCACCGCATCAAGACAAGATATAAGAGCTTTAATGGAAAGGAACTTTGTTACAATGAGTATACAATACAGAAGACAGGGAATATAATTTCTATCAAACATCTTAAGTTTCCTCTCCCCACTTGGGTAAAAGTCTACCCAAAAGGGATTGACCCAAAGCAAGGCCTGAAAGCCCATCACAAGCCTAAAGCATCTCTGGCAGGGACCCATAGAAAAGGGTCAGAAATGGCCAGACAAGTCTGAGAGGAAAAGAGCAAAATCAAAATCAAGATAAATGCTGCCATAGTGAACCTCCCCATGGGTCTCTCACCCACATCTGTTTCAACCAGCACAAGGCCAAGAAACAAGCACGGTTTCTTCATCACATGCTCTCTGCTCCATGTGGCTTCCTCAGGTCTCCTGGCTTTCCATCCTGCTTCTTTCTTCTTCAGACTCCTCTCTCCTCTGCTCAACTCCACCCTCCTTCTGAGTGGGGCAGGGAACCTGGAACTTCCCCTTTTCCTGGGGACCATCCTGTTAGAGAACTACAAACATACTTCCACCTGGACAATAATTTATATAGTTAAGGGCATGGTATTTAAATATGGACTGGAGTCATGTCAAGTCCCACAAAGACTTCATCTAATTGCTATTATAGCTTCTTCCAAAGTAGAATTCTAAATGAATCAGCCTGGAATTTCCTTGTCAATACTAGCAATCTTCAAGATAAAGTCTAAGAAAGTCTATCTTCCTCCCTTCCCCTAAGTAAAGGTGAATTTGCCTGAAATAATCTTCCACTTCTTTTATTTACTAGCTTTGTCTCATCCTTTTTCTGGTTATAAAACCTTCCAATTTGTACAGTGTCTTGGAGTATCCTTCTACAAGATAGATGAGATGTTTCCTAGTCCATAAGTCATTTAATGAAGTCAGTTAGATCTCTAAATTTTGTTTGTTTGTTTTTTAAAAATCTAAAAATTGGTGGTTCCCACCTATTGAAGAGTGGAACTGAGATATTTGAGAGGAAGCTAAAAAAGATTTGGGAAAGGAAACTGGGGTGGAAAAAGATTTAAAGAAGACACATAGCTTACTTCTTCTTGGACTCACACCCAGGGCTTGGGGACCTGGAAGGAGACTTTTGAAGAGATGTGAGTGAGAGGTCCATGGGGAGACTGACAATGATCTTGATTTGTGGTGGCTGTTTTTTTTTTTTTTTTTAAGATTTATTTATTTATTTATACATACAGAGCTTGGGGTACAGGCCAGAGGTATAGGGGTGGCGAGAGGATTCACCAGAGATAGAGTGCGGAGAACAGGCCCACTGAGAAGTACACTGCTGAGGGGAACAGCAGGTGGTCAGGAGAAAGGTCTGTCACACCATGTGGATCACCCCTGGGACTGGGATCTAACTCATTCTGAAGCGGCTTTAGCTTCTTAGTGCTGTGCTTTTAACCCGCTGTGCCACCAGGGAGGGCCCTTGATTTGTTTTCTAATATTTTAGCTCCTTCCCTTCCAGATTTACTTGGCTCCTTCAGCCCCTTTCCCAGTCAGAGGTGCTGTAGACTTGTGGAAGGATTTCAGGCCTCAGGGGCCATGCTTTCTCTTGTGGGGAAGAATTGGTATATAGGCTGGAGATGCAGAATGAAAGAATTCACAAAAACAGAGTAGAAAAGCAGGAAACAGAGGAGGGAGAGGTCATCTGCCTTGTCTGACTTTACTTATAATACTCTAGGCAATGGAGGTTGATAGGATATGTAGCCTTGGGGCATGTCCTTGACTTGTGATCTAGATTCTCAGCTTAATGGTCCAGTGCCCATGGAAATCCTATCCACTTCACTTGTTCATTCTAGCTACCAAATTTGCCTGCTGGAAAAGAAGTAGAGGCTTAGTTTTTAACCTAAGTAATAGTACCACAATATTTTGGGTCAACTCTGTTTGTCTGGGCATTACTTATTCAAAGATGGGTAATCTTGGATTTTAGTTGGAAAACATTATTTTTTTCTTTTCTTCTTTATGTTGCATACTAAGTCTATTGAAGTTCTTTTCTTTTTAAAAAAAAAGATTTATTTATTTATGCATACAAAACTAGGGTATAGGCCAGAGGTGTGTCAAGGGGTGAGAGGATTCACCAATGACAGTGGGGAGCAGAACAGGAAGATCACTGAAATACACTGCTGAGAGGAGCAACTGGCAGGTTAGGAGAGGTCTGCCACACCATTTGGGGCACCTCCCTGCCTGGGGATCAAACTCATGTGTTAGTAGCTGTGATAGCTTCATAGTGCTGGGCTTTAACCCATTGGCACCACCAGGGAGGGCCTAAAGCTTTTTTCTTTTGAAGGTCTTATGCATTGAGTATGTTTGTCTTTATGTGGCAGGTGGCAGAACCTATTTAGCATGTGCATGTTTGGGGGTCCTAGGGTCCTCATTCTGCCCATTAACATTTTCAGACTGGGAAATACTAGCTCATAGTACTGTTGGCAGATGTTTCTAGTCCTTGATTAAGTTTGAAATTCCACATTAGAATCCCTTCCCCAGCTCTAGTCCAGAGTCTCCAATTATTGAAGTTTGATGGATTAGTTCAAATTGGGAATTGCTAGTGATACTGGCCAGAATTAGAGTTTGTTTGATTTTGTCAGTAATGATGTATAAACTGTAACCCTTGTCTCTGGATTCCATGCTGGGAACTGCTGGTGGCAACTTCAGTTATCCATTTATTTGGAATTAGTCCATAGTCTACTGGTTTAATCTTGTTCCCACACCCTAGTTCTTTGGTTACTGATGATGGCCATCATTGTTTCATTGGTTGCCACTGGTTTCTGTTAATGCACATATGAGGTAAAAGCTTTTACAAGAAGAGTTACAAAAGCCAAACTCAGAAGCAAATGAGCTTAAGGATTAGTTTGGTTCCAGAAAACTCAAAAGCCTAGCTAAAAGAAATGGGATCCTTTATGGCCAAAGAGTTCCTGTACAGGTGCTTATTTTATGTTTAAGAACCCTTTAGTCTGGACGTAACAGATATCTAAAACCAGAGCAAAATTTTATTAAAAATAAGTTAGGATTACAATGGCCATTATGGATAATGTTCCAATTAAAATCACTCTTTAAAAAAAAAAGGATTTATTTATTTACACATACAAGAGCTGGGGTATAGGCCAGAGGTGCGGGGTGGTGGTAGAGGATTCACCAAGAGACAGAGTAAGGAGCAGAACAAGCAGAAAAACACTGCTGAGGGGAGCAGTGGGTAAGACAGGAGCATTCTACCTTGCTATGTGGGGGTCACCTCCTTGGTTGGATATCGAACTCCTGCTGTAATGGCTGTAGATAGCTTCATAGGGAGTACCCCAAAATCACTCTTAAGAAATGCATTTAAGGGGCCCTCTCTAGTGGTGCAACTGGTTAAAGTACAGCACTAGGAAGCTAGCTGCAGCCATTTCAGCATGAGTTTGATCCCTGGCCAGGGAGATGACCCACATGGCACAGCAGACTTCTGTCTTGCTTGCTGCTCCCCTCAGCAGTGTCTGTTCTGCTCCCCCCTCTGTCTCTAGTGAGTCCTTTCACCTCTGCACCTCTGGCCTGAATCCCAGTTCTGTATGCATAAATATATATATATATATGTGTGTGTGTGTGTATATATATATATATATTTATAGACATATATATACATATGTATATATATATATATATTTTTAAAAAGGCTTCAACAGAAAGAGAAAGAAAAATAACGGATGGTTTCACTCATAGCAGGAGTATAATTGACCAGGAGAAAAAATAACAAGAATAATGAACAGCCATATACCAGAGACATTTTGTGGGGGTGGAGTGGGGAATGGGATCAAAAATGGGGGTGGGGTGGGGAGGGAAGTACACGAGATTATGGTGATAGCACACCGTTGACTTGGTGATGGAAACCCGCGGGATTACAATTGAGATGGGAAAAAAAAATTTACAAAATGATGTAAAAATAAACTGTTGTAAAATAAAGTAAAACCTCTTGAGGTTACAGATGATTCTCATTGGTATCCTGCACCCCTTGGTCAAAGACTGAACAAAGAGCCATAATTGAATTTCCTAAACCTAGATAGAACCCCCCAAAGTTTTCAAAAGATATTAGGGTTATTTTTAGGTCTATGTCCCAGATCTGCCAGAGATTTATCAGTTGTATACATGTTAATAGAACCTGGTGAAGCTCAAAGATAGATGTAGGAAGCAAGATATAAATAAAACTCTAGGAGCTATATTCTAGATCCACAGTTTTCAACATCTTCATGACTAAAATAACAGCTGAAACTTGCAAATAGTTCCTAAAGTATTCTCTTAGAAACAAACAAACAAAAGGTTAAATCTATGAAAGACATAAAAGCTCATTTGGAACTGTATTTCTTCTATTTGGGGTACCATTAAATAAAAAGGTCAATAGCTTACTCTGATTGCCCTCATTATAAAAGGAGTATCTCCTGAGATCACTGGGTTGATAAATGAGCAGATAATTGGATGGGAGGATTCATGGCTTAGAACACTCATGATGGTGACTGATTATTTCAAAAGCATCTTAAACAAGATAGTAAACAAAAAGCAGCCAAACTGTTACAGGGCACCCCAATGTGAATAGGGTTGCCTGTCTGTGGGTCCTCACCCGTGCGCTTAAGATTCTATCGTATTATGACACACACAAAAAGGTTCAATAATTGATTTATTTACAAGGAGAAAGGTAAAGGAACAACCTAGGGAAACTAGGAGAGAGAAATACAAGTTAACTAGAATGTCCTACTAGTTCTGCTAACTTGAACTCCACCAGCATGCTGAAAACCGATCGAGAGCCAACCAATTGAGAGCCAAATGACCAGCCACAAACCACCAAGCCAGAGACCACCCAGAGCCCACATGTCTGGTTTCATTCTAACCTGGCTGCTCAGCTCCGCCCTCATGTCCCAGCCAGCTTCTCCCTGGTATTGATGGGGTTAGTAGTTCCAGTATCTGGAGTGGGGGCAGACTCCATGAAACCTGTACCTGTTACAAAACCACTAACTTCAAATATTACAACACCTCCAGGGCCAAAGTAATATCTGGACTGTTAGCATAGTACCCTCATAGCAGTTTATTATCAAAATGCTAGCCCAGATTGATGTCTTAATTGTGACTTAGTGGGGCACTAGAAAGAAATTGTTCTCAAGTTCTGAAGTACATTTTTCTCCAACATTTTCTTCTTCTCTTTAAAGAGAGGGTCTCAGATGGGTCTCTCCTACTCTTGACAAAAATCCAAGTAGTTCTCCTATGAATTAATAATTAGTAGTAACACAATAAAAAATTATTACCATTGATTTCTTTAAACAGCTAAGAAATCTCTAAAATTAAAATTAATGGGGGAAGGCTTGCAAGCGTTATTGGATGGTGTTAGTTATGCTTTCTCCTTTACACTCCATGTCATTGAGTAACATGGAGAGAGGGTGCCCTTTTCGCCCTGTAATGTAACAATAGGATAATGAATTATTAGAGTAAACAGGAGATTTCTGTAGTGGGGGGAATCTAAAAATTTTCAAAGATAAATTTTTTTCTGTTGTATACTCCCCCCTTACTATCCCATATATCTTCTGGTCCCTTTTCCTCCCCTCTGAACATCAGGCACCTCATGATCCTCATTGATGTCCACTAGTTTCTAAAAAGTAAATATTCTACTTTATTAAATCTTCTGTTACAAAAACATGCAGTATTTTTTTGTCATTCTCTCAAACTCCCTCCATTTTTGCTTAAACTGGCTGCTTCCAGCCCCTCCTGATGGACTTTCACTTTGTTTTCTATTAACTTATACATATGCTCTCATCTTTCCTATCACTAAACAATTTTGCTGTGTGGATAGAGCCTCCCTCAGGTCTTCTTCTGGCTCTCCATCTTGCTTCCTTCCTCTTCAGTCTACTCTCTAGATTCTTCTCCTCCCTGCTCAGCTCCTCCCTCCTTTTGAGTGGGAGAGGGAATCTGGAACCTCAGCTTTCCCTGGGGACCACCCTGTTTCAGATATACCATGTTCTTGGTCCAGTCATCTACTGATGGGTATTTAGACTGATTCCATGTCTCAGCAATTATAGACAATGCTGCTGTGAACATTATAGAGCATACAGCTTTTTGCACTGATGGTTTCACATTTGTTAGATGCTCAGAAATGTGATTGTTGGGTCATGCAGTATTTCCATTTTTAGTTTTTTAGGGTATAATTCAGATTGCTTTCCATAATGGTTACACCAGTTTACATTCTCAACAATATAATGTATTTCCTTTTTCTCTACATCTTCTGCAGCTCCTGTTGTTGGAAGACTTTTTAATATGTGCTAGTCTTATGTGTATAGGTGATATTTCACTGTAGTTTTTTTTTTAAAGATTTATTTATTTATTCATATAGAACTGGGGTACAGGCCAGAGATGTGGAGGGTGAGAGGATTCACCAGGGACAGGGTGGGGAGCAGAACAGGCAGATCGACGAAGTACACTGCTGAGGGGAGCAGCGGGCGGGTCCGGAGAGGTCTGCAGTGCCATGTGGATCTCCTCCAGGGCAGGCGGGGATCGAACTCATACAGAATGGGCTTAAGGTTCTTGGTGCAGTGCTTTAACCCGCTGCGCCACCAGGGAGGACCCATTTCACTGTAGTTTTAATTTGAATCTCTTACTGGAAGTGATGGTAAGTTTTTAAAAATATATTTATTGACCTGGATATCCTCTTTAGTGAATTGTCTGTTCAGATATGATGCCCATTTAGTAAGTTGGTTGCATTGTTATTGAATTGTGTGAGCTTTTTATATATCTTGGATATTAATCTTTGAAAGTACATTTGTATGAATATTTTCTCCCATTCAATAGGACTGTAAGGTGTCCCCAGGAAAAGGAAGGCTACCTAGGAAGAGAAACTGGAGAGGAGATTGTGCAAGGGAGAAGGGTGGACAGAAACAAGGAGACCTGGAGGAGGCACATGGGTCAAAAAGACATATGAAGAAGTTTGCTTCTTGGCCTTTGTGGGTCTACTACTCCTAAGTGGGCTATCAGGTCACTGTTACTGTAGCAAAGCAGGGAGAGGGGCACCACCGAACCCCCAAACCTGCCTGCTATCCACCTCATCAAGATAAGACATAGAGCTTTAATGGAAAGGAACTTTAATACAACTAGTGTGCAATACAGAAAAGACAGGGAATATAGTCTCTAAATCAAACACCCAAAATTACCCTTCCCCTCATGTGCAAAAGTCTTCCCAAGGGCCCTCCTTGGTGGTGCAGCAGGTTAAAGCACAACACTAAGAAGCTAAAGCCACTTCAGCATGAGTTTGAACCCCAGCCCTGGAGATGACCTCTCCTGACCCGCCCACTGCTCCCCCCAGCAGTGTATTTCATCAGGCTGCCTTTCTATTCCCCACTCTGTCTCTGGTGAATCCTCTTACTGCCCCTGCACCTATGGAATGTACCCCAGTTCTTTATAAATAAATAAATACATCTAAAAAAAAAAGTCTACTCAAAAGGGATTGGACCAAAGCAAGATCTGAAAGCCCACCATATCTAAAGCTCCTTCCAGAGGGGACCCATTGAAAAGGGTCAGAAATGGCCAGACAAGTCTGGGAGGAAAAGAGCAAAATCCAAATCAATATAAATGCTCCCGTAGTGAACCTCCCCACAGGTCTCTCACCCACATCTGTTTCAACCAGTCCAGGACCAAGAAGCAAACACAGTTTCTTCACTCTGCTCCAAGTGCCTCCCTCAGGTCTCCTGGCTCTCCATCCTGCTTCCTTCTCCCTCAAGACTCCTCTCCAGTTTCCTCTCTTCTCTGCTTAGCCCCACCCTCCTTCTGAGTGGGGCAGGGAACATGGAACCTCCCCCTTTCCTGGGGACCACATTGTTACATTACCTGCAATTTTGCATTCTTTTGCAAAGTCAGAACTGCTCAATCAATCATTCATAGCTAAAACTTACAAGGAAGGTCCCTTTGAAATCAATCAACTCTAGAAAGCTTGATCACCCACTATGATGGATCATGAGATATGACTGGGAGTGTGTGTGTATGGGGGGGGGGGAGAATAAGGGGAAGGGTTGAGGACCCATGCATAAACTTAATCTCAATTTATACATCGCAAGATACCATGAGGAACACCTGGGGGGCTGACAAGGAATCTCAGTAGACCACCTAGTTGAAAGATTGAAACCAGGGATCTAGGGTTTGATCTTAATTACAATACTGAGTCATCAAGCAGGTGAGAAGTGCCTGGAGGGCAGACTCACAACGCCTGATACAATAAATGACAGAATACAGTTTCTAGCTTCATCCCTCCCTTTTCTTGTTGTCCTCTTTCCCCTCACAACTGATGCCTGAGGCATCAGTTTGGAAACTATATTTCTTTGTCTTTCCTTTTTCTTCCCTTTATTGAACACTAACTATTAAATTTTCTTGCTATTAAAGATGTTAAGCATTAGAGTGTGTTTTGTCTTGATGCAGTGGATGGCAGAAACTGATAGAGGAAGGAATGCAGGGGAGGCATCACAAGACTGAGTCACACAAAGGGGATGGGTAGCAGAGGCTAGTGCAGCAACTGACAGCCATAACATCAAGGTGAAACTCAGTGTCCAGGATGCCCTGGGTGCCTGAACGTCTGACGGAAAAAAGACTGTTGGGGGCTGTGTCTAAAGCACTAATCCAAAAGGTGAAAGATAGGGACGTGGAGATAAAGGTCTTCAGGAATCTCTTTCAGATTCTATTTAAAGTCAACAAACCTGGGCTCACAGGGAGTGAGCCCCTCTCAGGGAGAGGCTCTCTATATCAGGGCAGTCTCTCCACCAGTGCAGGGCAGCCACTTCTCTGCCCACCTGTGACTATGCAAGTGCTTCTTCCACCCACTCTCTCCCTCTGCAGGGCAGCAGCCTCCTGCCTGCCTGTGACCTGTACCTTGCCGGGACTTCCCTGCTCTGACCTCCCTCAGGGAATGCCACTCTCCTAAGACTGCCCACCAGCAACCATGCAGGTCTCTTTCCCTGCAAACCTGCCCCTTTCCAGGCAGCTCTTCCTGTCCGCTTGTGCTTATGCAAGTATCTTTTCCTCTCCTGTCTCTTTCTAATAAACTTTCTCTTTAAATATAACTGAGTATCTGTCTCATGGAGAATCTCACCATGTGCCGCTGAAAGGGGAGCTCTGCTGAAACCTTTCTCAAAGTGAACCCAAGGACCCCGAACTCCAAAAGATGACATCAGAATCTATTTAAAACAGGTAGGTTTGGGGTTCCTGGGGTACCCCTCAGGGGTACAAGATGTCTTTAATACTGAAACAAGATGTCTTTAATACTCTTGTATTTTCTTTTGCTGTATAAATTTTATTAGTTGAAATAATTCTGTTTTGTTTATTTGTTTTTACTCTCTTATCATAAAGGAAGTCTCCAAAAGCATCAGTGATGTCATGAAATATAGCTCTAAATCATTTGGAGTTTAGAGACTGTTCTTTCTCCTTTGTATGATCACTGCTGCCTTAACATAGTAAGGTACTTATATGCATGAGGATTTATTTCTGAGCTTTTGATTCTGTTCTACTAATCTATGCATCTTTTTTGTGACAATACTATATTGGTTTTAGTATTGGTTCCTTAAAGTTTGAAGTCAGATTATATGATGCTTCTATTTCTCTCCTTTTTTCTCAGGACTGCTTTTGCAATTTGAGGTCTTTTGTAAATCCATACAAATTTCAATCCTTGGACCCTCCCTGGTGGCTCAATGGGTTAGACGAAGCACTGCAAGCCAGCTGCAGCCACATCAGTGTGAGTTCTATCCCCAGTCCAGGAGCTGTCCCACATGGTGCAGCAGATCTCTCCTGTCTCACCTGCTGCTCCCCTCAGCAGTATACTTTGTCAATCTGCCTGTTCTGCTCCCTACTCTGTCTCTAGTGAATCTTCTCACTGCCCCTGTACCTTTGGTCTGTATCCCAGTTCTGTATGCATAAATAAATAAATCTTAAAAAAATTTTAGTACTTTATGTTCAATTTCTTTGAAAACTATGGCTGATATTTTAAATGTGATTTCTTTAAAAATGTGTGTTTGCATGTGTATAATAAGCCATAGGATTAATAATGCCATAAGATTAAGAATCCTGTCAGGAATTTTTTGTTCCAACTTTTGTGGTATGTAGTCTCTTCATTTTTATTTATTTATTTGTTTGTTTGTTTGTTTATACAGAACTGGGGTATAGGCCAGAGACTCAGGGGCGGTGAGAGGCTTCATCAGAGACAGAGTGGGGAGCAGAACAGGCAGATCAGATCGATGAAGTACACTGCTGAGGGGAGCAGCGGGCGGGTCAGGAGAGGTCTGCCATGCCATGTGGTCACCTCCAGGACAGGCGGGAATCGAACTCATGCGAAAGTGGCTTTAGCTTCTCAGTGCTGTGCTTTAACCTGCTGCGCCACCAGGGAGGGCCCATTTTTATTTTTTATGGGTTGTTGTAGGGATAAATTTAAGATTGTTGCTTTTGCACCTGCTGGGGTAATCTGAGCATTGTTATAGTCAGGGGTAGCAGATTAAAAAAGGACCAGGGCAGAAGCACAACCATCAGGAAAACCTCCAGTGAGTATTAGGGACTCAAGAGTACTACTGTACCAGAATTGTTTGAGAATCCATAATGACCTGCTTCTCCTAGGCCAGCTACTCAGTCTCATGCCAGCTTCCACCCCTGTGCTATTTTTATTAGATGCAGTGCTGGATAAGGACTATAGCTGATATAGGGTCACAGGCTAGTAGTTGTTCTCTTCTTTTCCAGCACAGAGTATTACTCCAGGGTAGTCATTCTTGTTGTTAACAAGTGCTATAACTGATTCATTTGTTTTCTTGGTTTTCACTTTGAGGGGTCAGGCAGCAGTTGTTTAGCATATCCCATCCTCAGCTTTAAGTAATAGTAACCATAAGGCAATACAGGTGATCTGGCCTATTTCACCTGCCAGTTCAGACTGCAGCTATTCTATATTGAGCATCTCTGGTTCAAACCAATAATCTTCCCTCTCCCTGTAGTTCTCCAGAACACATGACTCTGGTACCTTTTATGAAAAAAACATTTTTAAAAAAGATTTATTTATTTATTTATGCATACAAGAACTGGGGTACAGGCCAGAGATGCAGGGGATGAGGGGATTCACCAGAATGAGGAGCAGAGCAGATAGATTGACTGAAATACACTGCTGAGGGGAGCAGTGAATTGGTCAGGACAGGTCTGCTGTGCCATGTAGTTCAGCTCCCTGGGTAGGGATCAGGATCAAACTCAAACTGCAGTGGGTATGGATCAATTGTTAGTGCTATGCTCTAACCTGTTGCCCCACCAGGGAGGGCCCATGAAAAAACACTTTTTTGCAATTCCACTTAGCTATTAAGTGTTAACTCTCCTTTCTAAATTATAAGTTATTATGTTTCTTTGCCTCTAATGGAGTCCTCACTTTAGAATTTCCTAACCACCCTGAACCTGTTCATGTTTCCTAGAGCAGTGGTGATAGTGATGAGATTTACAGTAGGCCTCAAGAGAATCCGTTCTACATTTTTCCATGTCTTAAAGTATTTTTTCTTCTATTATAGCTGATGATAGTTTGCTGACTATAAAATTCTAATTCATATATCATATTCCTTCCAACATTGAAATACATTGCTCAAGTACCTTCTTGTTTACAAGGTTGCTACTGAAAAGTTTAAAGCAATGCTAACCCTTTATCCTTTGCATGGGACCATTCTTTCATTTATGGAGATTGTAATACTTTATATTTTTTGTCTCAAGCATTATGGAACTTCTTGATTTGCTATGGCATGGGTCTGTTTATAGTTATCAATTGGACACTTTCAGTCTAGACCCTTATGTCTTTTTGGGCCATGTTCCTTAATTATTTAAGTGATTTCTCAACCTCTATTTTCTTTATTCTCACTTATTGACTGCCTACTATTTAGATAGTGTATTGCCTAAACTGTTATACTTTTTTTTTTAAGATTTATTTTATGCATACAAAAGCTAAGGTATAGACTAAAGGCTGTGTGAGAGAAATAGAGAGAAAGAGGATTCATCAGAGACAAAATGGAGAGCAGAACTGACAGATCTACTGAAATACACAGCTAAGGGGAGCAGCAAGAGAGACAGGATAGGGCTACTGTGCCATGTGAGTTAGTTCCCTGGCCAGGAATCAAACTGGCCTATAGTTTCATAGTGCTGAGACTTAACCCCTTGTGCCACCAGGGAGGCCCTGATAGTCTCATATTCTTTTCTTTAGCTTCTAGTGTTCATTTTATCTTTTCACCATTTTTCCTGGAAGATTTTTTCAGCTTTATCTTCAGTTTGTCTGTTGATTTTTATCTTTTTTGCTGTCATATTTTTAACTTTTGGATGTTCTTTCTAACTTTCTAAGATAAATGAGGATATAATTATTTAGTCTATTTGGGTTGCTGTACAAAAATACCACAAACTGGGGAACTTAAAAACAACATATTTGCACCATTCTGGAGGCTGAAAAGTCCAAGATCAGGGTGCTGATTCACTGATGAGGGTATATTTCCTATTAGGTGGCTGTTTTTTCACTCTAACTCATATGGTGGAGAGCAAGCTCTTTGAGACCTCCTTTGTAAAGTCAAAACCCCATCCATAAGGGCTCCATGGGCAGGATCTACTCACCTCCCAAAGACCACACCTTCTAAAGCCATCAGCTTGAGGGTGGAGGATTAGGACTTTAACATCAATTTGGGGGGAATAAGCATTTAACATATTGCACATACACATGATATATTTATAATTCTGTGTATACTTCTGAGAAAATAATGTATATTTTTTTCCTGTCACATATTAATGATTATTGTTGAGTAATGATCTTTTATATGTTTGTTTCTCTTTATTGTCTCCATCTTCTCCGAGGTGACCCACATAACTGTGCTGATAGATTTTCTTCTAATTCTTACTCACTGACTTGTGATAAAATCTCAGTTAAGGGAAGCTACACCAAGTCTACAATGTACAAACTCTTTCCATTCTCCTTGAAAGATATAAGTAACCACTAATATAGCCATTTTTGTACACATCTAGTAATGCATTTGTTGCTTGGGTTTAAAACTAAGCAATAAGCATAAAAATGCTTATGGATAAATGACACAAACTAAAAACATAGAAGGAGAATGATAACACAGCAGTGAAGATAGCAGTTACTTATTGGGGTGGGGAAAAGGAAAGATTTTTGCTGCGAGGAGCAAAAAGGAGCTTCTATGATACCAGTAATATTTTAGTTTGTAGATCAATAGGTTTATTGGTGCTCATCCTATTGTTTTTTTTTTTTATTCTACAGACTGCCTGATTTTTACATGTTTTTATGAATGTATGATGCACTTAACATTGTAAAAAGGTATGTGTAGATAAATGATAAATAACCACTTTCAATTTTTCTATAAAAATCCTTGTGTTTTAGACTGAAATAAAATGCTTTTGCTAATTTTGATTATATCATTTTTAAGAGGTGTTTTGTAAGATCTGCCAATGATATAATCTTTGTAGTACTTTTGGAATATATTTAGATGAGTAAAACTACTTTGAAATTGGTAAAATTTAATTATGTTTTCTCTGATGTTAAATATAAAGGAAATCTCAAAGTCAAAAAGATGTTAAAATAAATAACTTTCACTAATCTTACTGTCTAATCCTTTCAAGAGTTAATAAGACAGGAGAGGGAGTTGGTTTTATAAAATATTTTAAAGAAGGCCATATCATTTTATAAGATATGAAATATACATCAAAGAAAATTATTCTAAAACTCTAAAGCACAGCATTGCCACAGTTCTGGTCAATTATGATAAGAGGAATTGGCTGGGCCCATATAATCTGCATGTGAATTTGATTAAAATTGTTTTGCTTTAAATGTATACTTGTGATGTTGAGAAGAACATTCTTCTATTAAAGGACAATGAATCAGGTAGATACAGTTGGGCAAAAATGAGAAAGATATCTCTAATTTAGGGCAGAAAGACAATTTTTCAGTTTATTTATTATTGATGAATCATTTGATTTGGTTTAACTTTTTTTTTCCTTTTCTGAGAGTTTCATTGCATTTCCTAGTCATTAGAAATGACTTGCAAAAAGAAATTTTAGCAATATTAACGAGACACTGTTACTAAGAAATCATAAGAGCAAGAGACATACAAGGTATACTGTATTCAGTCCACTTAATAAAGCTAGGTTCTTATTCACACATAAAGTTTTTTTTTTTTTTAATTTCTGTCAGGCATTATAAGATATAATGGCTGCATTCAATGCAACCAAATATACCTTTGTATGGAGAATAAGGAAGGATTTTTGAAAATTTTAGTGTAATCTTAAAAATAACTGATTTTTACAAAAACATGTTTATTCATTCAACAACTGAGCATTTCTGGAATATATTCAATGTTTTAGGCATTTGCTTAGTACTAGATAGATAAGAGCAAAAAAAAAAAGTTACTTTGAATCTGATAATCTTTTAAGGGGTATATGTTGAGTGAAATTAAAAAAGAAAACTATGTGAATTCCTATCCACCACCCTCAGAGTTGGGAGGTAGGGAAGGAATTACAAAACTACTGAATTTTGTAGTTTACTAAAAAATACTATGTACTCTCTAATATCAAGATGGCAACTATAAATAGACACTGTTTTAATGAAGCTTGAATTAGCTTTCATCATGAGAAAAGACAATGATATAACTTTACTTGGAAATTAAAGTGGCTTGAAAAGTTTAAAAAATTGTTTATACATCCAAGTAGTCTTGGCATTTTATTCCAATTTTTGTTTTTTTAAAGTCACTGCTAGATTTTTTTTCTTTCTTTTTATGATCTTGCTTTGAAATTATTTTTCTACGTAGTCAAGGAATAGAATTTTTTTTCTTATACTAGCAAGTTTTTTCTTCCTTACTTTCTTAGGAAAGAGATGGCAGTTTTTGGAGAATGATATGTAATAAATTCATAGCAACTCAACAAATGTTAAGAGAGATGGACAGTATCCTTTTTCCCTGAGAACCTTAGTTAAACAGAAATGGCGAGAGCCACGCTACCCATGTTATATGACCCATGTTGTATGACATGGGGGGGAAAAATCCCAAAAAGTCAGGATAGTCCACAGCTGTCTTCTGTTGGGTTCTTTTCATTTGTTTATGGCCGTTTCCAAGAAGTATGGTTTGTTTTTGGCCATTTCCAAGAAGCATAGCAATTGTCCAAATATGCATTCAATATGAAATTGATAATTACTTGATTGGATCAATTGTTTTAATAGCAATAGCATTGTACACAGAATGGCACAGTACGTTGTAAAATAATTAATATTCCTCTGCTTGAGAAGGCGATGGCACAAATCTAGGTCCCACAATAAGGAGATACATGTCACGGTCAAAGAATTCTGGGAACCAAAGGTTGTAATAATTTCCTGCCCAGTCCCCAATTAAAGATCTATAGTTTTAAGTAACAGTTCCCTGTTAAGTAATAGAGTTATAAATCATATTAAGTTTCCCTATTCTTTCCTTTAACTTTCACACCTACCTCTTTTCACATAGAAAGTTTTTTTAGATAAGATTAATAGGATAATAATCAGTGACCATAAAGAAAGAAAATTTCCCCTAATTGTTATGTTAGATATAGAGACTAGGCCGACAAGACAATTACAGGAATAGTGATTAATAGAAGCTCCTTTTGTAGATCAAAAAAGGGATTTTTCCTTAGGGGCAGGGAAATGTTAGTGCACTTGAACTTGGTGTTTTTCTGACTCCTAGTTCCTTAACATTAGATCCTGTACCTTTAAGACATATACTCATTAAGATATTAAAAGATTGCTTAAGTTGTAATAGCTAACTGATTACCATAGAAACATTTTGTTTATTGATAACCGATCACCTTAGGAATATTTTGTTTGATAGCCGATCACCATAGGAATATTTTGTTTGATGACTGATCACCATAAAAATATTTGTTTATTAATGACTGGTCACTATAGGAATATTTTGTGTATTAATATCACAGTCTCAATAAGAGATCAGTAAGTCCCAAGCTGTCATTAAGAAAAATTGTTAAAAAGATTGTTATCTTTCTACTCTATGCATACACTGATGTAATCCCACCACTTGCTTGTCATGTATAAATAAAGACCTGCTGGGACAATGGCAGAAGATGCTTTCACCCCAAACAGGTGTCTGCGTCTCCTCATTTTTCTACCTCACCTTCTCTCTCTCTCACCTTTGCCGATGCCATCCTTTCCTGTGGGAGACCTTTACTACCTCAGCTGAAGCTGGTCTTCAGCACAAGCTATTACAATGAAATGAGCCAGATTCCATATAGAGACAGAAGAGGGTTCTACTGTATCAGCCCTCAGAGCAAATATAAAACATAATCAATGGGGGCCCATTTTACACTATTTTCTGAAGGAAGTCAGATATAAATTGAGATCTTACAGTAACTACATTATGTACCTGTAGTCAGTACTTATGGAATAATAATAATATTTAAAAGCACATGTGTAAGTTCTCATAAATTTGACTTTTGTCAGGTGATTAATTTTATAAACCCATTTACAAACAGATGATCATTAGATGGTCAACTTTACTTTCAAGAGGAGGAAACACGTTCATTGATGTTAAGGTAAAATTTGGATTCTAATCCCCTGGTAACTACAAGTATTGCACAGGAATATATTTCAAAAGGTATAAGTATATAAAGGTTGACATAAAAAATTAAGCTTTTCTTGCATGTCAATATAAATTCAACAGAACTAAGAATGTAAAATGTTCAGTTATTCAGGAGTTCTCAAAACATACTGAACATGACAAAAAGTATAAATTCATTCACCATCACTAATAAATTATACTATCATTTTGAGGTAAAAGGTAAGGATTTTTTCCAAACAAAAGTTCAAGAAAATGACAAAACTTGTCAGCAGTCCCTAGCTCTGAGGCATACAACAAGGGAGGAGGAGAAAAGGGTCAAAACAGAGGAGGAAAGAGCACAAGGGATCCTGGTGATCTGTCATGGGTGCCGTGGTGGTGGGAGAACTATGGGGGCTATATCTCAGGGTAGAAATCAAATACTGTACAAAAATGAACAACAATGTCAGGAAAAAAAGTTAATTAATTTTTTTAAAAGTTAGGTTTTTTTGCATTGTCAAAGAATTCTGTGTTTCAAAATATTTTTTGTTGTCACCCTTTAAGAATTTATTAATAATGTTATATGTATTATAAGAACATATTAATAAAGTTATTCATAGGAGGACCCCTGAAAGAAAAGTTAGTGAGAAAGAAATAGTTGGGCTGGAACCCCACAACTGTGATCGAATTGTCTCAAATCTTTCCTGGGCTTATTGTAAGGAGACAAAAGGTAACAATGTGCAATGTAAACTAAAAAATTATTAAACTTTTTTCTCCTTTTTTAACTTTCTCTTGCTCTCTGAGGGTTGGGATCACATTTTATTCTTCTTTCAGCTTCCAGTGTCCTATAAATAATGTCAAAATAAAGGAATATCTGCCTGATTTAATTGTTTTGAACTATAGTCCTATAAATAATGATGAAATCAAGGAATATCTGCCTCATTTAATTCTTTCAAATCATACAACAATTGAACACTGTTGGGTAGAGAACGAGGCTGTTCTGCATCGTCAGTTCCTCTCAGAGTTTATCTCCTACATTTTTTATTTCATTGTAAGCTTGCTACAGAGAAAACTTAGTTTTGTAAAATTTGGAAAACTACTGTAGTTAGTTACTTGATGTGGATATTCTCAAGGAGTGTGGTCCCTATTAATATACTTAACAGTTAATAATTGGAGAAGATATAAGTTTTTTAGGGCTATTCAAATTCTGTTATGGTATGATACTGTTACAACTTTTTTGAAATGTTTTCTTTTTTAAACAAAAAGATTTATATATTTATGCATACAAGAGCTGGGGCACAGGCCAGAGGTGCAGGGGGTGAGAGGATTCACCAGACAGAGTGGGGAGCAAAACAGGCAGAATGACTGAAATACTCTACTGAGGGGAGAGGCCCTATCAGACAGGAGAGATCTGCTACATCATATGGGTCATCTCCCTGTTAGCAGTGTTGAACTCATGTAGCAATGGCTGGCAATAGCTTGATAGTGCTGAGGCTTAACCTCTGTGCCATGAGGGAGACCTGAAATGATTTCTTTAATTAAAGCTTATTTTGGTTTGATTTCCTATCTATCTGGCTTCTGTAGTGTTTTTCATAAAGTTCAGTTCTTTGCAAGTTGTTTTATCCTTCCTTATAGCATTCCATAAATTCAGTAGTTAATTTTGTCCTAAAATTCCCGTGTATATCTTCTTTCTAAAACATGAGTATATGCAGAATATAGTAAAAAAATACTTATTGATTAGTTGATAAATGTGAATGTGATAGTTCTGTGCTTCTCTATATTCTGGAATTTGATAAAATGAGTCACATAAAAAACTTAAGTCTAATACAGTGGATATAGCAGAAAGATCAGAAGCTTTGAATTCAGAGGGGTTGAAATCCCAATAATATTTTAACATCTTTCAACATATATTCTCTCCTATAATGTGGTAATAATGATGCCACTTCATTAGAATGTTGTAAGAAAAAACCCAATTAATTAAATTTGATAATTCATTCTTCTTATATCCAAATTTATGTCCTTTAGACAACCTGAATTCTTTGGGAACAAGGAACAAATATTAATCCAATTTAATCTAATTTATCTTAAATACCTAGTGGCATATAATATATAGCTAATTTTGTTATTTAACTTAATGGTATTGAATAAATGGTAGTAGGACTTCTATAAAATAGGTAAATGGGTGGCCAATTATAACTGGAAATTTCATTTTCACTTACACTGTATTTTTTTTTTTTAGTTGTATAACTGTCATAGAGTTGACATCTATTAGTTTCTTAGAGCATTGACTATGTCAAGTATTTCAATAATGCTGGTTCAGATGAATTGTGACACTGTTATACAAAAGATCAATGAATGCCCTCCCTGGTGGTGCAATGGGTTAAAGCACAGTTTAAAAGCACACCAATGTGGCCCTCCCTGGTGGCGCAGCGGGTTAAAGCACAGGACTAAGAAGCTTAAAACAATTCAGCATGAGTTCGATTCCCGCCTGCCCCGGAGGAGACCACATGGCATGGCAGACCTCTCCTGACCCGCCCGCTGCTCCCCTCAGCAGTGTACCTCGTCGATCTGCCTGTTCTGCTCCCCACTCTGTTCCTGGTGAATCCCTCACCCTCCACATCTCTGGCCTGTACCCCAGTTCTGTATAAATAAATAAATCTTTTTTTAAAAAAAAAAGCACACCAAGGTAGCTGCAGCTGCTTTGGTGTGAGTTCAATTCCTGGCCAGGGAGGTGACCCACATGGCAAGGCAGACCCCTTCTGACCCACCCACTCCTTCCCTCAGCAGTGTACTTCATCATTGTTCTGCTCCCCACTCTGTCTCTGGTGAATCCTCTCATAGCCCCTGCACCTCTGGCCTGTATCCTAGTTCTGTATGCAGAAATAATTAAACTTTTAAATAAAAACCGAAAGGTCAATGAAAACAATTTCTTTCCCTCTCATCCCTCAAACAATTTATAATCTGATCAAAAAAGAAAAAAGTCCTTATAGAATAATGCATTTTCACAGGATAAGCAAGTAAATGTTATAAAGTGCTTTCAAACAAATTTTTCTATTTTAAACTAGAGTAAGAAATACATTTAACATTGTGTGATCAAGCATAAATGCACTTAAATAGCTAAAACAAGTTTTATGAAACAATACTTGCTCTTATTTCATGGTTACATTATCATGTTTTTATGCCATTTTCATTTCATTGTATTTAAATTAAAAAAATTCCACAATCTGTAAAATAAACTAACATTATGACCCATGGTGGGTCATAACCTGTGGATTGGAAATCTTGAGCTTGTTAGATTATTGATAACCCTTTATTTAGCTATTGTAACATACCTTTGCAGTTATTTTTTGACTCACATATGAATAGGAGTAACATAAAAATTGTCATTTTGCTTGAGGCAGAAATTGTTTCCAGAGTAAAGCTGACAAAGAAGTGAAAATAATTCAGGTTCCTATGTGTGGGCTAGGTAGTTAACTACGGAACTGTGAAAGTAAAAATGGTGGAAAGGGAACCATGGAAATAAAAATGTCTTCAGTAGCAGGAGAAATTAAGTGGCATTAAATGAAATATGAACTGAGCTGGAGCGGTAGAAAGGGAAGGTAGCTGGTTCAAGACATGCAAAATATGAGATAAGCTAAGATGAATAAGAGGAAAAACAATTTGAACTATATTGTGCTCACTTGGAATGATCTAGAAATACTTGGTTAAGTATTGTGGAATGGGAAAAGTGAAATAGTAAACTTAAATGGAAAGCAGATTTTATGTGCCTCCCATACTGTGAAATTTGTTTTTGGGTTTATGTTGTTTGACTGCAAATTGGACATTTAGATGTGGTTTATGTACTGTTTCCTTGTATCCTCTCAAAGTTACTTTGAGTTGTTTTCTAATAGCAATTCATATTGCTTTATCTACTCTTACACCTAGTCTCCTTGCAGGTTAGACAACAACTATTCTTTTTTGAGATATTAATAAAAGCTAACATTGTTGCAATGCTTACTAAGTGTCAGTCATTGCTGTATTCACATTGCACATGTTTCATGCATCTAAACCTTAGAATAATCTTTTGGGGTAGATGGCATCATTACTCCATGTTTTTCAAATATATAATGTAGGCAGAAATAATTTACCTAATGTGAAATAGCTAGCAAGTAATAGAATCTGACTTCAAAGTCTTTATTCTTTTTTTTTTTAATTTATTTATGCATACAAGAACTTGGGTACAGGCCAGAGTTGTGGGGTTGTGAAGATTCACCAGAGACAGAGTTGGGAGCAGAACAGGCAGACTGACTGACTTGCACTGCTGAAAGGAGAAGTGGGTGGGTCAGGAGAAGTCGGTGGCACCATGTGGGTCAGCTCCCTGGCTGGGTATCCAATTCATGCAGTGGCTGCAGATAGCTTCTCAGGGTTGTGCTTTAACCCATTGTGCTACTAGGGAGGGCCCAGAGCCCTCATCCTTAAGTACTGTACAATACAAGCTGCCTGACACTAGTAATATAGTCTGTAGTTTGGAGACTGTTGGAAAGCTCAACATTGTGTTACTTAGTATTTGGCCAAGCCACCTCTGACCTGTGAACCCCTCACAGGTAGTACAGGTAATACATACACATTGTAAAAATTTAGGAACAAAGTTGATTAACAGGACAGAAATGGTACATTAATCAGGAACAGATAAAATACTTAGTATAATTGCAATTTTTAGAAAGAAATTACATGAATTCTGATAGACTTAATCAGGGAAAGCTATTTTTGACATTAGCAAAAATGAAGGCTTTGAAAGACAGGAAATAACTGCCTCTTTCCACAGCAGTTTGGCCCTTGAGCTGGGTAGCTTCCGTTTGCCCCTCTGGGTTCTCCTTCCACTCACTTCAGCAGGTTCTCTTGCCCTTAATCTGACTTGCTTAGATTGCATTAGCAATGTTTTTTGCTAGCTTGCTGTGGATGGATGAAGTTAATAGAAAGCCCCAGTCTGAGCTGGTGGAAAGTCATCTGAGAACTGGCTTCACTCCCCTGGAACCTTTTGTATCCAGTGACTGAAGACAGAGGACCTGTCACATAACACCTGCCTACAAATCTTTCTGAGTCACTAGGTTCTGGAAACCACAATTTCCCTTCCTCTATAGATTTGGCTAACCCACGTAGTGCCACCAACATTTCCTTACCCACCCACTGTTCCCCTAGGCGGTATATTTCAGATGATCTGCCTGTTCTGGTCCCTACTCTGTCTCTGATGAATCCTCTCCCACCTATCTCTGGCCTACAGTCCAGCTCTTGTATGCGTAAGTAAATAAAATAAATCTTTAGAAAAAATCAAGTATGTCTTGACTTACTTTAAAATATAGTTCTTTTCACTTTAGGAAAATGTGACTTTAATATCTTGGAATACTTAGACTCTGTCTGGTGGCGCAGGGAGTAGGAGCGCAGGAGGTTGGAGCACAGCAGGTTGGAGCCCAGCACTGCAAAGCTATCTAGCTGTAGCCACTTCAGTGCTTTAGTGAGAGTTCGATCACCGCCCCAGAGGTGACCCAAATAGCAGACCCCTCCTGACCCTCCTGTTGCTCCCCTCAGCAGTGTACTTCAGCAGTGTACTTCGCCGATCTGCCTGTTCTGCTCCCTACTTTGTCTCTGGTGAATCCTCTCACTGCCCCTGTACCTCTGTACCCCAGTTCTGTATGCATAAATAAATACAATCTTAAAAATAAATAAATAAAATCTTGGAATACTTAGCTGCTAACCATTAACATCTAAAAAATAATAATAAATATATCGAGAACATGCATTTCTTTCTTTTTTCAATTTTAGAAATCTCCATTGGTATTATTTGGGGTCTTAATTTTCTAGTAAAAGAAATTAAGAGAAAAATATATCTAAAATACAAAGAATATAAATGATGCATAGGCATACACATATTTTTAATATGTATTTAAGATTATGTATTCCAATATTAACAGAATAAAAATCAAATTAATATATGATACAAATTTACCTTCATGTGTGTTATAATAGCTCCTTTTAGTGTGACTTATTATAGCCAATAAGAATATAGCTATCATTGTTATTGGTAAGTACCTGGAAATTAGTGTTTCCTGTACTGTGACTGATGAAGTGCAAAGCATACATGACATTTTGGAAAACTTGTAGCATCTCAAATCAAATTTAGATAAAATGCATATGCATATGGCAAAGACACCTTCAAGTACAAATTTAAGAACATTTAAAAATCAAATGCAATTGAAATCTCACCATGAATGGTATAGTGTTCATGTATATGTCTGAAAGAGACATTTGAAAAATATGTATGTGTTCATAAATAAATTTACTACGGTACCTTCTAAGTATGTAACAATGAGTCACTTCTGTGCTAATGGGAAATATTAAATTGGAAATATGAATCTTCCTTCTAAGAGGGGAATCAATTTTTAATTAAAGGGAGATTTTGAAGCACTCACTTGGCCTCTTGGTTTATTCAGCTGCAATGCAGTAAATGCCCCTGTTCTAGAATGTTTACAGTACCTTGTTCAGCAGTCTGCTTAACCAGTTGGGCTAAGATTCAAAACTCTAGTTCAGACTGTACTTTGTTACACATTCATCTACTTCATAGATTTGTTCCTTTTTCTCATCTAACACTCAAGTTATAAAAAGATAAAATGTGTCTCAAATGTGCTGCAGAAACTGTATCCTATGATACTCTATTACAAGCATAAATTCTAACCCCTCTTGGGGTTACTTTAAGTTTTGTGATGGGTGCTTTGGGATAATTTCTTGATTTTATACAATATGGCTAATATTGAAGATAAAGACAATTTATATATTTGGATATTTTCTATCACTAAAATAGTTTTGCTTACTTTTTTTTATATAGTCACACGGCTCCTTTATTCTCCTAGTTATAAAGAATGAGCAAACAAACCTCAATATTCTTTATGTCACCTGAGAAAAGAGTTTTCTGTTATTTTTTTTTCTGTTACAATTAAACTGAAATTAGAGTTGCTTCAGTTGTATTTTGAACTTCAATGTACCAAAAGATGAATTTACATTCCACAACAAGATTTTTTTTCTTTACAGATATAGTCTGTATACAGTTCTGGCAAACTGTAGAATTACAGTTAGGATTTATTGACTATCACTCTTTTTGTTTGTAGCAAATATGACAATACAAAAAGGCTAATTTAAGCAAAATTTTTCCTTCTAAAATAATGATTCCCGCAAGTAACTATTATTAAGTGGTGTGTATCTTTGGAGACGTATTTCTATGAACATCTACTTTTTTAGTACCTAGTGAGGGAACACATTTTTTCTGTGCTCATTGGTTATTTATATTTCTTATTGTATTTACTTTTGCTGCCCTTCTTTTCCTCTTAAGAAAAATGTTAAGTTAGCAAGTTTCCACAATAATGTTGTATGGCATCAGCAAATTCATTCCTGTCTTCAGTTACTAAACTGGGATTTTAAGATCATTTTGTAGATTAAGTCACACCCTGAAATTTATGATTTGTTAATTCTGATTTGTCACTAAAATGCAATGTGAGCTTTGGAAACTTCTAACATCTCCATGCCTTGCATTCCTTGTCAATAAAATCGAAGAGCTCAAGAGGTCAGTGGTGAATATTTGGCAATCCTTAATCATAGAAAATGACCTTTCACAATCTCATATCATGTTATCATTGACCAGGAATCTAATAAATAACATATTCTGAAAAATTAAGAGCCAATAATAGTCATTTATTTTTCAGTGATTACTTAAATTTTAAAATATATGCTTCAAAATTTTGACTAGTATTAGAATAGTGTGATCATAAAATAAAAATTTGAGAAAGCATTTATAAACCATAAATGATATTAAGTACAGGTGATCGTTACCTAAGATTATTTACAATGAATCAGAATTAGAAAATCTATTCTGGATTTATCAATGCATTAAAAAAAATTCTCCTTCATTTTGTAAGCACCTTTGCAGACACATACAAACTTGATTCTTACTACATTTTGAAGACAAATGGTCAAAGAATAAAGACATTGCTCTGTATGTTAATATGGAAACTATAGTAGAGTATAATTAAGGCTAAAAAAAAAACAGAAAACTAAAGTGTTTTAAGGAATTTATTTACAAAGTTTTTGATAGTTTTCTATATTTCCTATGGCTAGATTGAATTCAAACTGGCAAGTAGTTTTGTTTAGTGAAGTTCCTTAGACACATACAAGGAATGTTATCAATTGCTGCTCTTGACTGATATCTAACCTGGCATGCTAACTGGAAATAACTTAGTGTTCATTCCTTTATGAGTTCTTGTACTGCCAAATCACAGAAGCCCTTTACAAATGCCACTTAGGAAGACCTTGAGGGCAACAGTAAACAAGTTGACTAACTACTGAAAACAATATCAGAATTAAAATTCAAACTATACTTTGTTATTTTTAGGTGCCCCACTGAATTTTTTTCATTATGTTTTTTTTTTGCCTTCAGAATTTTATGAAGTTGGGGTAACTAGTTTTTTATTTTTTTATGTGTGAAATCCACACCTGTAAAGAGCAGAATATGACCCTCCCAAGGCTAAAAATACCCTCTGCTGCCTTTAGAACTTGATTCTGTTACAATATTCTTCTTAGGTTGCTAAACTAAGAACTACTGCTAAGGCAGACTGTAATATGGGAGGGAGATTAGGTGTGGTTGCTAGGTTTGTTGAACCACAGGAATATTTGATACCTTATGTAAAACTTATCAAATTTCTGCTCCCTTTCTACAAAGGAGAAAATAAATCTATTTATAGACTACATGATAATTGCAAAAGCATGGAGGGTTTTCTTTCAAGCTATAAAAATGTAATGCAAATCTTCAGTAATGAAAAACAAACAGCTTGACAAATATAATCCTGTATCTGCTTAAAATTGGATCACTCTTCAAACCTAGTCTTTTAGTTTTCTGTTGTAAAAATTAGAAACATCTTCTAGTAATTGTCCATACCTAATAATTATTACATGAATGTGCCTTAGTGGCCAACATTTAAAAGGTGTATTCTCATATGTCTAATAATTGGTTAATGATATCCATAATAGTGAAAAGAAAAAGGGCAAGAAGGAAAAAAGAGTGGGAAGGAGTTAGGAACAAAAGAAATTTGGTCTAATAAACTATGCTTAAAGTCAGCTTGCATTCCCAATCAGATTAGTCAGCTCATGAATTTAGCTGTTGCAGTCCCATTTTAAGACATGAGACATTTATTAAGCATACTATTTTAGGTAATGTCCATGTAGGCAATGATCTGTTTGTTCAAATTAGACAAGTGTCTCTATGTAATTAAAGGAAGAAATTTAAGAAAGCATATGGGACTGATTCACAGCATATTTTGTTGTTTCAGTTAAGTACTGTTCCAAATATTTTTTTAATGTTATAGAAAAAATAAACGTGAATAGTTCTTTGTACCATTGTTTGTAATAACTAAAAATTGGAAGAAACCTAAATATCCATTAATATAAATGATTGAATAAATTACATGCACTCCACTATTGAATATTAGGCAGTTGTAAAAATGAACTTTGTACACTGACTTGGAAATTTTTCAAAACAATAATCAATTAAAGATGTAAGTCACAGAACAATACATTTATGATGGCTCAATGTAAGATATTTAAAATCATATGTGTGTATGTATGCAAATACTTATAAAACAGAAAGGAGCTTTGAGATTGTAATAGTATATGTGTATGTTACTTAAGAAATTGATTGGACATTTGAAAATAGCAGTTATATTGAGGTTCACTTGGGTCATTATGTGTTTAGCAGAGCTGGGTACAAAATTAGTGCTCTTTATTCAAGTAATTTAAGCCTGTTAGTTTTTAAGACATTATTGTTATTACTTAAAACATATGAGCATTCCATCTAACTTCCAAAATAAAGTAGAAATAAAATCTGTCAATCTTAGAAACAACTCATTTAGAGAAGCTTAAGGAGGAAAGTCTGGGAACATTGCCCATAGTTTCTTTTGGGATAAGGTTCTCCAGACTGTTTTATTTTACTTTATTTTTTGGCATAAAAATAATGGGGTGTAGGTCATAGGTGTAGGGAGTGAGAGGATTCACCAGAGACAGAATGGGGAGCAGAACAAGAAGATTTACTGAAAGACACTGTCAAGGGGATTCACTGGCAAGACAGGAGAAGTCTGTTGTTCCGTATGTGGGTTAGCTCCTAGGCTGGGGATCGAACTCAGGTCATGGTGGTGAGAGCACTGAGACTTAACTCCTAGGCCACAAGGGAGGCCCAGGTACTCTAGACTTTTAATAATGATTCTTAATTCACTATTTTTAAAAAAGATTTACTTATTTATGCATACAGAACTGGGGTACAGGCCAGTGTGCAGGGGCAGTGAGAGGATTCATCAGAGAGATTGGGGAGCAGAACAGGCCAACTGACAGTACATTGCTGAGGAGGGCAGTGGGCTGATCAGGAGAGGTCTGCCAGACCATGTGGATCACCTGTGGGGCTGGGGTTTGAACTTGTGCTGAAGAGCTTTAACTTCTGAGTGCTGTGCTTTAACCTGCTACGCCACCAGGGAGGGCCCCAGATTTCACTATTTTTCTCAATATTCTTTGAAGCTCTGAAGGCACTAAGTTTAGAGCTTCCAAATGAGGACACTGAAACTTCTTAAAGACAAGTTAAATACTGAACTACCAGTAAGCACTACCCTGCCTCCCCTTAAAATGAGAAAGATGGGGCCCTCACTGGTGGCGCAGTGGTTAAAGCACAGCATTAAGAAGCTAAAGCCACTTCAGCACGAGTTCGATCACAGCCCCGGAGGTGACCCACATGGTGCAGCAGGACCTCTCCTGACCAGCCCACTGTTCCCCTTAGCAGTGCACTTTGTCAGTCGGTCTGCTCCATCCGCCACTTTGTCTCTGGTGAATCTTTTCACCTCCCCTGCACCTCAGACCTGAACCCCAGTTCTGTATACATAAATAAATAAAATCTTTAAAAAAAAATGAAAAGTGAAAAATATAAGTTAACACATGTTACTATATCAGTAAAAGTGTCCTTGATTGCAAATAACCTGAAACTATGTTAACTTAAAAAATAGGGAATATGTGAGAAATTTTTTTCAAAAAGATTATCTGGGAAAGTAATGGTTCTCCAACAGAGAAACTAAGAAGGGGGGGGGCTCTGTTTTCTTTAATTTTTTTGTTTATTTGCCACAGATTTGTGATTTTCTCCTTTTTTTTTCTTCTTTCAACTGACTTCTAGTTTCATACCAACATGATCTGAAAAGATGCTTTATATGATTTCAGTCTTCATAAATTTATTGAGATTTGTTTTGTATCCCAACACACGGTCTATCCTTGAGAATGTTTATCTATTAAACACTTTTTTTTCCAATTTGTCATTGAGAGCTATTGTTTTCTTTTTGGTTTTCTGTAGAGATGATCTCTCCATTACTGGGAGTAGGATGTTATAGTCCTGGATATTATTGTGTCACTTTAAATATTTTCCTTTAGATCCGATGATTTTTTTATATATTTTAGTTCAGATATAATGAATACGTATGTGTTGATAATTGTTATGTCTTCCTCTTGCATTGATCCCTTTACCATTATAGAATCTACATTTTTGATTCTTGCCATCTTTTTTGAATGATTTTATCAACCTAGACAAAAATCAACCAACTTTAAGGGTCTATTTTTGCACTCTCAATTATATTTCATTGATCTGTATTTTTAAATTTTTTTAAGGATTTATTTATTTATGCATTATTTATGCAGAACTGGGATACAGGCCTGAGGTGCAGGGGCAATGAGAGGATTCACCAGGGACAGAGTGGGGAGCAGAACAGGCAGATTGAAGAAGTACACTGCTGAGGGGAGCAGCAGGCGAGACAGGGGAGATTTGGTGGGCCAGATGGTCACTTCCGGAGCCAGAGATTGAACTGAAGCGGCTGTGGCTAGCTTGCAGTGCTGCACTTTAACCTGCTTCACTACCAGGGAGGGCTCTAATCTGTCCTTTTATCTTGTTCTTGAAAGAGTAAGTTTCTTCTCCAAAGAAAATAACTTGTTTTCAGTTATCATAACTTTGCCTGCCATAAATTTCAAAATTTGAAAAGGTGCACCCTTGAACTAGTTGAATTCCTACATTAATTTTAAGGTCAGTTTGTCAACTTTGCTAAAATTCCAGTTGGTGTTTTCATATGCATTGTGTTGAATTTGTAGATCAATTTGAGGGATTGTGCGATCTTAATTATATTAATTCTGTCAATCCATAAACATGAATGCATCTTCATTTATCTAGATCTCCTTAGCTCTCTTTTATTTTTGTTTCGTAATTTTGAGTCTTAGGTTATTTTTATTTATTCCTTGATATTTTATTATATATATGAACTTGTGATATTTTTTTATATTTAAAGATTTATTTATTTACTTTGTAGAAGAACAGGGGCATTGGCCAGAGATGTGAGGGCGGAAGTTGGAGAGAGGATTCACTAGAAACAGCATGGGAAGCAGAACAGGCAAAACTATGAAAATACACTGCTGAGGAGAGCAGTGGGATTAGACAGAAATCTGCTGTACCATGTGAGTCAGCTTCCTGGCCAGGTGTTGAACTCTGGTCTCAGCTGTCATAGTGTGATAGAGTGATAGGGTACCTGAAAGTGGGCCCTCACCCATGTGCTCAAGATTCAACTGCAGGCACACACAGAGGTTAATAATGTGTTTATTTATGCAAAAAGGGAAATGAAGGAGAAAGAGAGAAGTTGATTAATGTCTCCTACTAGTTCCACTGACCTGGAACCCCAATAGCACGATGAAAGCCAGCAACGAGCCAAGAGACAAGCCATGAGCCATGAGGTCAAGAGACCCCCAAAGCCCACATGTCCAGTTTTATATCCAAATATCTCTGCATAACTCCACCCTGGGGTCCCTGCACACTTCCCTTTGGTGTTGCTGAAATTTGTAGTTCCAGTGTCTGAGTTGGGGGCAAAGTTTACCAAACCTGTACCTGCTGAGTTTGTTCAGGACATCCTTTCCCCCGGAGAAGAGAGCTGAGTCTTAAGCCCTATGCCACTGGCAAGGCCCCAGAATTGTGTTATTAATTTTGTCTATGAATGTTTAATGCTAATTCATAGATTAAAAATTGTTTTTTTATGTTGACTTTTTATCTTGTATAATTCATTAACTTATGTATTTGTTTTTGTAGTTTTAGATTTCTCAAGATTTTTTACAAACAAAATTCTATCATTTTGCAGATTGTTTTTTCTTCTTTGCCAACCTGGATGTCCATCAACCCAATCAAGAAATGAGCAGAAGAGCTACCCAAACATTTCTCCAAAGAAGAAAGGTAGACGTTCAACAGGCATATGAAAAAAATTATCAACATCACTTAATATCAGTGTAAATCAAAACCACAATGAGATACCATCTCACACTTGTGAGAATGGTCCATATTAAACAAGCAAGCAAAATTATAAGCATGAAGATGTGGAGATAAAACAACATTCTTACCCTGCCGGTGGGAATGTAACTAGTCCAGCCATAATGGGAATTTGTGTGAAAGTTCCTCAAAATGGATCCCTTTTATAAACTAGCCATTTCACTCAAAGGAATTACCCCCCGAAACGCAAAAAAAAAAAAATAATTCAAGAGGAAATCTGTACTCCTGCCTTTATTGCAGCACTATCTACAATTACTAAGATATGTAAACAATCTAAATGTTGAACTTTTTTTTAAAGATTTATTTATTTATGTATACAGGAACTGGGGTACAGGCCAGAGGTGCAGGGGGTGAGGAAGTCACCAGAGACAGAGTGGCAAATAGTATAGGCTGAGGGGATCAGCAGTAGGGTCTGGAGAGGTCTGCCAAGCCATGTGGATCATCTCCCTGGCCGGGGATCCAACTCATGCTGCAGTGGCTGGGATAGATTCATAGTGCTATGCTTTAACCTGTTGCACCACCAGTAGGGCCCTAGATGTTGAATATGTTTATTATGAAAGTGTGTTTGATTTTTGTTAAGTGCTTTTTAAAAAAAGATTTATTTTATTTATATATACAGGAATTGGTGTACAGGCCAGAGGCATGGGTGGTGGTGAGAGGATTCACCAGAGACAGATTGGGAAATAAAACAGGCAGATGACCAAAATACACTGCTGAGCGGAGCAGAAGGTGAGACAGCAGAGGTCTGCTGCACCATGTGGGTCAGCTCCCTTGCTGTGGCCGCACATAACTTCATGGTTCTGCACTTTAACCCCTGCAACACCAGACAGGCTCTTGATTTTGTTAAATGCTTTTACTGCATCTAGTGAGATGATCATGTGAGTTTTGTCTTTTCTTCATTACAATTGTATTTTAAGCTTCAAAAGATTATACTACATTGCTTTCTTTAGCTATTTCAATTTATACTCTCCCTCTTCCCAAATTACAAAAATTCCTATTTCCTCTTTGCTAGCAATAAAGCAATAATTATTATTTGGTTCTTTTACTTGTAACCAATCTAATTGATGAAAAATGCCATTTTGTTTTTTATTTTCATGTTCCTGAAAACTACTGATGTTGATATTTTAATATATTTTAATCCACACTTGTAATTTTTCTTTTCATTTGTAATAATATTAATATTCTTTGGTATTTTTCCTACAGTTACATTTATCTTTCTTGTTAATTTGTGAAAACCCCCCAACTATTATAGATATATATTTTGTGACATGAATTTCGTAGTTATTTATTAAGTTCATAAAATGATAATTTTAGAGAATAAAAGAAATAACCCACTTTTCCCCAATCATTGAATTAAAATTAATTTTAATTTATGATCTTACATTAAAAGTATATAATACTCAGTGACTTCTTTTTTTAAGGTATTAAAAAGAACAAAAACTTTCCATCTCATTTGACACATTTAAAATTATATTCTCAGATTCTACTGATGCCTTTTTGCTAAAGAACTGATCATAAAGGAACAAAAAATTTCTGAGTGTTAAAAACTATCATTATGAGTGTGCCCTGTAATTTTCCATGCTTGCTTCTATTCTCTTTCAATTATATACTAACTTGCTTTTTGCCTACTGAGCAGAATTACTGTTTCCAAAGAAAAATGGCTTGGTAGTTTATTTCTTTTGTGGAATTTTAATATTTCATCTAAGTTGTTGAACTTAAAACTGTTCACGATATTTCCTTATTAAATATTTGATATTGTGGAATTGGTATTCAATCCTTTTTTCTCAGTCTTGTTTTTAATTATTGTGTCATGTCTTATTTTTCCTGATCAGTGTGACCTTATGTCTGCTATTTTAAATATTTTCTCACATAATCAACTCTAAAAAGTATATTCTGTATTGTTTTTCTGTTTCCTACTACTGATTTCTGTTGTGGTCTTATTATTTTCTTTATTCTGTTTACCTTGGGTTTTATTTGACTTTATTTTCCTGGTTTCTTATGATCATTTAAGAACTTTGATTTGAAACCTCTCTTCTTTTCTAAAGTCAGTGTTTACTGTTATAAATTTTACTCAATTTTTACTAGATGTACCCCATGAATTTTGAAATACTATATTTTTCTAAGTCACTTGCAAAGACTTTGTCATTTCCCCATTGATTTATGTATTGGTTATTTGGATAGGCCTTTTAATTTGTAGAGCATATATTTTTTTAAAGATTTATTTATTTATTCATACAGAATTGGGGTACAGGCCAGAGATGCGGAGGGTGAGAGGCTTCACCAGAGACAGAGCGGGGAGCAGAACAGGCAGTTCAACGAAGTACACTGCTGAGGGGAGCAGCGGGCTGGTCAGGAGAAATCTGCCATGCCATGTGGATCTCCTCGGGGCAGGGGGGGATCGAACTCAAGTGAAATGGCTTACGCTTCTTAGTGCAGTGCTTTAACCCTCTGCGCCACCAGGGAGGTCCTGAGAGCATATTTTGTATGATTTCAATTCATTTAAAGTTTAAGTTTTGCTTCATGGACCAGGATATATGGTTTAGTTTTGTTAATGTTCCAGATGTTTCAAAGAGAATGTGTATTCTGATGTTATTGGTTAAATTGTTCTGTAAATATCAATTGGGTCAAGTTGATTGATCATGTTATTACAGTCATCTGTAATCTTACTGATTTTCCATTAATTGTTCTCTCAATTATGGGGAGGTGAATTGAAATCTCTGATGTCAAAGGTAGGTTGGTCTATTTCACCTTGCTGTTTATCACTTTTTATTTCATGTAAAGTTCTGCTAGTAGGTTTAGAACTATTTAAGATTATTGTGTATTTTTTAAAGATTTATTTATTTATGTATACAAGAACTAGGGTACAGGCCAGAGGTGCAGGGACAGTGAGAGGATTCACCAAACACAGAGCTGGGAGCAGAACAGGCAGATTGACAAAGTACACTGCTGAGGGGAGCAGCTGGTGAGACAGGAGAGGTCTGCTGTGCCATGTGGGTCACCTCCCTGGTGATGGATCGCACTTGTGGTGAAGTGGCTTTATAGTGCTGCACTTTAACCCGCTGTGCCACCAGAGATGGCCAAATAAATGTGTCTTCTTGATGAATTGATCCTTTTATCATTATAAATGATATAAAGCCTTTGTCACTGGAAACATTCTTTGCTCTGAAAGTTTCTTTGATTCACACTAATGTAGTATCTGCAATTTTACTTTTATTGATATTTTTATGCTGTATATATTTTTGCTAATATTTAACCTACTTAAAATTTTTTTTAAAGATTTTATTTATTTATGTATACAGAACAGGGGCCCTGAGATAATTCACCATAGAAAGAGTGGGGAGCAAGCAGGACAGGCAGATCAATGAGGTACACTGCTGAGGGGAGCAGCAGGCAGACCAGGAGAGATCTGCCTCACCATGTGGGTCACCTGCAGGGTGGGGGCTCAAACTCACATTGAAGCAGCCACGGCCCACTTCACAGTGCTGTGCTCCAACACACTGTGCCACCAGTCACCTTTTTTTTTTGATTAAATATTTAAATTGGGTTTCATATATTACTGAGCCATGTCCTATCTAACAATCTCTGCTTTTTAGTTTGGGTGTTTACATCATCTACATTTAATACGAACTTTTGAAAAGTTTACATTTAAATCTGTCCTGTTGCTATTTTCTGCTTGAGCCAACTGTTCTTTGTTCAGTTTTCTCCTCATTTTCCATCCTACTTCGGATTCATGGAACATTTTCATTTTTCTATTTTATCTCAGATCATTATAACAATGAAAGTTTTTGAGTGATTGCTTTGGAGTTTATAGTTTACATTTTTGAAGTCATCACAGTCTATCTTCAAGTGATGGTCAAGCACTTATATAGCAGAACAACCACATGATAGTATACTTCCTTTTACTCCTCCCAGTCTTTGTACTTTGATTGGCATACATTTTGGTTCTACATATTTTATAAATATCCAAACTGATTATTTTTTCTTTAAAAAGTCAGTTGTGGGGCCCTCCCTGGTGGCGCAGCGGGTTAAAGCACTGCACTAAGAAGCTTGAGCCACTTCCGCATGGGTTCGATCCCCGCCTGCCCCCGAGGAGATCCACATGGCAAGGCAGACCTCTTCTGACCCCCCCGCTGCTCCCCTCAGCAGTGTACTTCGTTGATCTGCCTGTTCTGCTCCCCACCCTGTCTCTGGTGAATCCTCTCACTCTCCACATCTCTGGCCTGTACCCCAGTTCTGCATGAATAAAATAAATCTTTACAAAAAAAAAAGTCAGTTGTCTTTCAAATGTCCTTTAAAGTCAATTGTGATTTAAAACTATCTAGATAAAACATCTTTGTACTTATCCATGTAGTTACTATTTCTGGTGTCCTTTATTCCTTTGCATAGATAGATTTCTATATTTAGAAATACAGATATTTGTAACTGTTATCAGTTAAAAATGACAATTATCATTTTCTTTCTGATTGAAGGACTTAAAAACATTTTTGAGGGTACAGTACTGCTTGCTGCTGATGAAATTAGTTCAGCTTTTGTATACCTGGAATAGGTTTTATTTTGTCTTCATTTTTGGAACTTTTTTTTTTTCCCCAAGCAGTATCTTTTTTTTTTTCTTTTCTTTTCTGGTCCTTTATGAATATCATTTTATTTTCACTATTATGATGGGTGATCTACCAGGCTTCCTGGCTGTTCAACATATTTTTCTTCATGATATAATAGTTTATGTTGACATCATTTTGTGCTTTTTTCCATCTGAGTTGTAATCCCTGTGGGCTTCCCATCACCAAATCACCTGTGCACCATCATCATAGTCCAGTGCACTTCCCCTTCCCCATTTTTGATCCCATCCCCCACTTCACCCCCATAAAATGTCTTTGATCTCTTATTTATAATTTTTTCTTCTGATTTTATGATCTTCTTTGTATGAATTGTTATAAGTAATTTGTTTATGCCTTGTTATAATAGTTATTATATATTCTTCATGCTTCTTGTGCTTGTGGTTTGTTCAGATTCTTTGATCAATGGGCCCAGAGGTCACTATCTTTTCTTATCTGAAGCTCATGTCTTTAGGACTTCATTGGATGCATTTTGTTTGGTTGTTGATTATCTCAAGGGGCAAGTGTATATGATAATGATTGTGCCATTTTGGCAAGAAGCAAACATCCTTCATGCTGTCTACTTAACTGCCCATTGTCCAACCAAATTAAATCTTCAGCTATTCTCTCCTTTGCAATTCAGACTTCAAATAATCTCATTTGAGAAATCCCTGCTATCTTGCACCCCCCCCATTTTTACCTGTTCATTTTTTCATTGTGTTCACTAAAGCATGTATATAAATTGTCATTAAAGGATCAGTGTCAATGAGTTAATGCATCTCTTATTTTAAACAATTGCAGTCAAAAATTAAGAATATCTTTTAAATTAAAAAAAAAACTGTCCAATGTAAGGAAAATGTCTTGTAAGAAGATTATGAAAATCAGGTGCAATTATGCTATTCATAGAGAAGTGTTGTGAATATTTTGCTGTAAGTTTATCCCAGGACTTTTTTCCTATATATTTTTATAAAGAATCATGTAAATATGCACTTCTGAATCTTGTTTTTTTACTCAACAATTTTATAAACTTATGCTCTATTATTGAAATTTCTTTTTGAAGTAATATGAGTGGTTACAAAATGCTTTATTCACTATAATCAGATGTTTGTATGGTTTTCACTATTATATATAACCTATCCAAATATTATCTGTGTATCTGATTATTTCTAGAATAAGATCTTAAAATGGGATACTTGACCAAAAGATATAATCTAGTTTAAGACTCTTAGTGAATGTTGTCATTTTATTTCTTCAAAATACTACATTAATTTATACTCCTACTGGTATTGTATAAAATAATCCATCTCATCACCTTCTTATTTTCATTGAATATCAAAATAGCAGGGACTTTCATAGGGAACTTATTCATAGGAGTTATTTAAATGATGGAAATTTTAGGTACTTTTGTTGATTGTAGGCCCCAAGACCTCCAAGAAGAGTTGTGTAGTTTGTTCACAGAACAGAAGCACATGACTGAGGTGGCTAGGGGAGGCTAAAATCCAGCTCATGCTCTGCTTCTCAAGTTGAATACCCACAGGGCTTTTTTTCCCTAATTCTAAAGAACTATAAAGTCTGGTGGTGGTCCTGATAGCTACCATTTATCCCTGTAATTACTATGTGTTTGACTCTGCGCTAAGGGTTTTAAATATATTATCACATTTAATCCTCATAACAACCCTATATTAAACGTATTATCATTTTCATTTTAAAAATGAGAAAACTGAGGATTAGAGAACTTATATATTCTGATCTTAGTTGTAGAATTTATATGCTTTAGAGTCTGAATTCAAATTAGATATGTCTGGTTCCAAATCTACTCTGTAATATTGCTAGTAACTGATTCTTAGTTAAGTGGGTCATCAAGCATTCCTCAAGTCTCTTGTCAGTCTTTTAGTTGCCAATAATTAAGAAAAATAATACAACAATAACTGTTGTATTATTGTTTGGAAACTGTTGTGCTCTAATTGGGGCTGAATATTCTTTATTTTGATTGCTCAATGTGCATACTGATAAATTGTATGGTCAGTACATTATGAAACTAGATAATCTAGGGAGAACATTATAACTTTATACTTATGGATATATTTTATGGTGAGATAACTTACAGATTTGTGCTTGCTCACACCCCTCAGAATATTATAGCTATGTCAATATTAGTAGAGCTCTGTGCAAATTATAATGGAAAACTTAATTGACTTGGTAGGAAAATGATTCCTTTAATATATTGTTAGCTTTCCTAAATGATAACCACATTGGGTTATTACTGTAATCATTCATGAAACAAGTGATAAACAATGTTATTCATTATAAGGAAAAAATTGACAGAATCTTCCATGTAAACCCTATTTCTATTAAATTTTTGTTTTGGCAGTTGTTTGATGGAAGCAAGGTCCATCATAAAATAATTATAGTCTTTCATTTTGTCATTTGTCTTTCATCAGTTCCATTCTACCAAAGGGAGTGCAACTCAAGAAGTTATTGCTTCATCTTAAACACTACATTCATTGATATTGCGTCCTTAGAAATAGACACTCTACATGTCTAATAAGATAAGGTGGTAAATAATCTCCCTGCTCTTTTTGGCAATAATTAATAATTTCCATCTTTTGGGGGTTGCAATTGACTCTGAAGAAATCATTTTGCAAAAGGTAGAAATTATTGAAATTATACCTGTCAGCAGAAAGATAAGTATAAAGGATATACTAATTATGGAAGAAACAAAAGTGTAGTTGTTCTGTTTAATTAGTTTAAGAAAAGATGGTTGTAAATATGATTTCTGTGTTTGGACTTTTGTGTTTTTGATAAATATGTTAATAAAAATCCAGTTACCCTGATGTGTTGATCCATAAAGGAAGAAAGAACTTGGATATGATATACCTATGGTATCTTTTTAGCCTGAATTGTGTGACTTGATGAAAAGATTGATGTATTTAAGAATTTGGGGCTTTTAATTTTGATTAAATGAAAGTCAGCTTGAAGTATGATACTTTTAAAGGATATTTATCCTCTGACCGTCATCTAGCTTAGAGTAAATATTTTAATTGATTTGCATTCCAGACAACTTATTTATAAAAATGGGAAAAACTGGGGAATATGAGAAAAGAATTGTAAGAACAATCAGTTCTGACAATCAATGGCTATATTTTTACACTATTTCTGACATTTTAAAGTTACTCATTGATTTTGTTATGGGGTTTTCTTTTAATATTTAAGTTATATAATGAAGAGTCTATGATAATGCTTGGGAATGACATCTGCTTAAAAGACAAAATGGTGGTTGTTCTTTGTATACATCCTACAATTATGAACAATAGGAGCATCTAAGTATAGAAGCTTTTAAATCAAAAGTGCATAAAATTTGCATCCTCATGTCCTTAAAATATGTTCCATACTAACTTGGCCTTCAACCTCTTTAATTTTTCTATTAGATTAGAAGTTGTTCATTTTAGGAACAGCAAAAAAAAAAAAAAAAAAAAACTCCAATTTAACTGCTTTATCTCTTTTAATCGGTAATTTCCTAACGCACCAAAGTAAAAACGAAAATATAAAAGTTGCTGTGTTTCATTAGTTTTATTCTTTTGAATGTTGCTGTGCTGAAAACTCTGTGTGAAATTATTAGAAGACAAGTTTTCAAATGATGATAAAAGAAGATGTATATATGGGGATTCACTCAAAGGGCATTATTTAAAAAAGAAATTTTCCAGCCACCCAGATCTCAGGATAGCTATGCCCATTCAAGGATAGAGAATCCACCATCTGTATGATTATTTTTACATCTGAACTTTTTTTTTAATACACTAGAGAGACTTAAAACTTTCAGGGTCATTTGCCCAGCATGTAGTGGGATGTCCTGTGCAATGGTTTCCAATTAATATGACCGTGTTCAATGGCCCTGTACCACCAATGATGTACAACTGCTTTCCACTTGGCTTTATATGGCACATCTTTGTTGCAGCTGCAACTAGGTCTTTCGCCTCTTTGATAAAAATTCCAGTTACCCCAGGGAGAAGCTTTCAACTTTATTAAGCATTGAAGTCTGCACATTTGTTCTTCTTTGAAAGAGCAGATCAAAAGCACACTTTGTAAGGAAGTAATCTGATAAATTAGGATAGCACTTGTGGACTTTGGCAATAATGTTTTTCTGTAATAGAAACCTAAGAGCCTGTGTCAACTGACTAGACTATTATGAACTTCTTAGCATTTAACAAACCTTTCTCTTCTTTTTTTTGAAGGTAAATAGGGTCCCTGGATTCTATTTAACCAGTCCTTTAGCATGCTGTGTCCTTTTCGTTGTAGTAAGGAAAAACCTCAATCTAGGTTCACAGAGGAAACAGACAATCAAGGATTGAAAGCAATTAGATGATCAAATTTTGGTAGCATTAAGCCTGTGATTTTCAGTTCCATTTCTGGCACTAACTACTGAACAACTTGAAGAAGTCACTTAATTTTTCTGGGTCACAGTTTCCTCATCTTTGAAAAGGAAAATTAAGTAGATCATGTGTAAGATTTCTGCTGAATCTGAAATTCTCTGAATCTAAATTTTGGGCAACATGTGACCAGACACTGAAAACACCTTGAATTTGCACATAGCCATTTTTATTTTAATTCTTTGCTTGCTTCAAGGTGTGATTTGGCAATGGAATGATATGGTTCTGTTATAGTTCAGAGTTGTAATGAAGTATATCAGGAAGTCTGGTTTAAATCAGCATAGTACCACCTTCACAAAGGAGATTAGACTGAGTTGTATTTCTTCCAATAATCCCCCTAGAATTTTTGAAAAGACACAAGGAACTGGAGAAAACTGTCTATACTTTTTCTCTCTCTTCAGATTTCTACACAGCTGATAAGAAGTATTGCCTTCTGTTTTTATCTATGAGGGCTAGCCCTGTTATTAGTTCTCTCAGTGGCTTAGATTAAGACTTGAATTCCCCTGACTGTGATTTCAACTCTCTGATATGGCCTCCTAAATCAAAATATGTACAATATATTGCTTATATATGGAGTATAATTCCTTGTAGTGTTTTGTTAATTATATTTAAAATAAAAACACTAAATGTAGAACTTGTGAAAATGCTTTAGCATTTAAAAGTTGGAAACTGTATTGTAGAGCAATTCTTTCTAAATTTTTTTTTATTAAAAAAGTTTATTTTTACATCATTTTGCAGATTTTTTTTCCTTTCTAAATTTTTTTTAAAAGATTTATTTATTTATTCATACAGAACTGGGGTACAGGCAGAGATGTGGAGGGTGAGAGGATTCACCAGGTACAGAGCAGGGAGCTGAACAGGCAGATCAATGAAGCACACTGCTGAGGGGAGCAGCGGGAGGGTCAGGAGAGGTCTGCCTCGCTATGTGGATCTCTCCCTGGGCAGGCGGGGATGGAACTCATGCGGAAGTGGCTTTAGCTTCTTAGTGCTGTGCTTTAACCTGCTGCACCATCAGGGAGGGCCCTTTTTCTAAATTTTAACTTTGATGATTGGTACTCCAGTTGTAGCCATGTCCACCTTCAGCACCCAAATAATGTTACCACAAAGATGGAGCAATATTATTTGAAAGTTTTCCTTGAGAGGTAGGTTTAGAAGTGGAATTTCTAATTTGAACCCTCAACAATTTATTTCTAACATTAGGTAATATACTTACTTTGTCCCTAGCTGTATTCTTATCTTTTACACTATACCAAATTCCTACAAGTGTTAATTTCTTTTTTTAAAAAAGATTTATTTATTGATGTGTACAGAACTGTGGTACAGATCAGAGGTGCGGGGGTTGACAGGATTCACCAGAGACAGAATGGGGAGCAGAACAGGCAGGTTGAAAAAGTATACTGCTGAGGGGAGCAACAGAAGAGACAGGAGTGGTCTGCTGTACCATGTGGGTCAGCTCCCTGGCTGGGGATCAAACTTATGCTGAAGTGGCTAAGGCTAGTACTGTGCTTTAATCCATTGTGCCACCAGGGAAGGCCCCAAGTGCTAATTTCTTAAAAATAAATTTCTACCTGGTATCCGAAGTCATATAAACATTGTGTGCTAAAATCCACTGAGTTATCATGAACTTTGGATTTTTTATTAGTGCATGATTTTCTGACAGCATTCATTTATTATTGGGAATATGTTGGTTCATAGACTTATTTTTACTAATTGTTATTCTTATCTTAATAGCCAAAGTCAGACCTTCTGAATGTTGCCCCATTTTTTTATACAATTAGAAATTTTTGTTAATGTAGTGTATATAAATGTTGATTCTTAATGTATACCTGAAACATATTACATTAGAATCAATGTCAATTCTATGAAAAATAATTGATAAAAGTAATTTCATTACTATTCTACCAACTTTACAAGAAAAGTCTTTAAGTGGTAAGAAATCTTAAAGTTCACAATGATAGGTTCCAGTTTTTACAGTTTTTATTCTCTTTTGAACTCTCATATATGATCATAGCCAAAAAATGCCATCTGCTGTTTTCACTGGAAGTGACAGGCTTACTTGTTCATTTAAAAAATTTAAAAGTCTATGAAATACTCAATCTGATAATCCATCATTTGCCTGTCAGTCTCTTTTTCAAGTAAAAATGATGTTTCCTGAAATCATAAGCCTCTTCTGCTTATAACTCAATTGCATAATTTTCTTCTCCTAGACAACCATCATCTTTCTGTATGCAGCAGAGTGCTTTATGCATAGTTCTCATTTTGTTATCCAGAATGTTAATAAGATACATGAATTCAGCAAAGTTAATCATTGTTATTACTTTAAAAGGGACATTCTTAAATAAAACTGGAATTTTATTTATTTATTAAGTTTTAAAAGATGTATTTATTTATGCATACAAGAACTAGGGTATAGGCCAGACATGCAGTAGGTGAGAGAGTTCACCAGAGGTAGAGTGGGGAGCAGAAGAAGCAGATGGACTGAAATAAACTTCTGAGGGGAGCAGCATGTGGTCAAGAGGGGCCTGCCACTCCCCATGTGGCTCACCTCCCTGGCCAGGGATCAAGCTGCTGCAGTGGCTGCTATAGCCTCACAGTGCTGTGCTTTAACCACTTGCACTACCTGGAAGGGCCTCTGGCATTTTATTTTTATTGTGAGTTCCTGGTGATGAACAAAGCAGTAGCTGTCACTGTAGTTTGGTGTCACTGCCTTAATTCTTCCTAAGGAACCAACAGTTTTATCCTCCATTGCTTTTGCACCACTAGTATATATTAATATAGCAAAGAAGAAAAATAGAACCTTGGTTCTATTATAAAATTAACTTTTGCCTTTCAATTCCCTGTAAAGTTTTTGGAGACTTTAGGAATGCGCACAGTTCAATTTGATAACTGCTAGACAGCTCAGTTTATTATGAAAACACATTTCTTTTTGTCAGAAGAATGAACTAATTCCTCACAAATTTGCTTCATCAGAAGTAAGGAATTATTGACATATATCATTAATTAGAAGTAGACATCTGCTCCTTATCCTTAGGTTGCCCTGCTGTTCTAAGACAGAGTTTAATTGCAGTTTGATCTCAGAATCAAGGCAGTGACACCAAGCTATGATGATAGTTATTAGTTTATTCACTACTGTACATTTAGTTACTCAGTCAGTGAGTGGCTGGTAAGTAATACGCAACCACTTTCTTGTCATTTCATATCTTTCCCCCCTCCTCCAAAGGTGTAATAATGAACAAACTTAATAAATTTTTGGTACAGAAGCAAGCCTTGGATTTGGATCTAACCTGAAAGGAAAGTTCATGTAGTTGTCTCCTCCCCTTCTAATGATTTCTGTTGTTACTACTCAGGTCTGAAAGTCAGTGATTTGGGAAGACAAATAAATCCACAGAGTGACAGATGAGGCTACTGGTAGTAGAGACAGCACCATACAGTCTTGAAAGGAATTAATATTAACATAAATCCTAAAGATTTGGGTGAATAAGAAAGATTTTAGCAAATGCAATGAATAAAGAGCTTTTAAGCATACAGATGTGGGCAACATGGCCTGGTGGTTGAAAGAACAGGCTCTGGGGCCTCGCTGGTGGCACGAGGGGTTAGGTCTCAGCCCTATGAAGTTATAACCAGCCTTTGCAGCATGAGTTGGACCCCTGGCCAGGGAGGTGACCCACATGGCACAGCAGACCTCTTCTGACCTGCCCGCTGCTCCCCTCAGCGGTGTACTTCACTGATCTGCCTGGTCTGCTCCCCACTCTCTTTCTGGTGAATCCTCTCACCCACCCTGCCCCTCTGTTCTATACTTCCAGCTTTTGTATGCATATAAAAATAAAATAAATCTTAAATAAATAGTAGGTTTTGGAAGCGTATCTTTCAATGCCCAAGATTGTCTGTGACTAGCTTTGTGAGTTTGGGTGAGTTACTTAACATCTGTATGCTTCAGTGTACTTGTTCCTAAAAGGAAATGATGACAGACAATGATGAAAATGAAGCTTCCTGTGAAGGCTTCAATTCATAATGTTCTCATAAGCAGTGGAGCACATGGTAAGCAGTGATGGATCTTGCCTATTACAATTATTTGCAGTTCTAGGCACATGCTATTGTGCTCATAATTGGCTATTATTATTTCATACACTGCCTTCTGTTTCTCATTATTAGTACAAACACAAACACAAGATTCATTTGTTACACATTTGTTTATTCATTTGTCTACAACAATTTACTGGACACCCCCTATATAACCATCACTGAGTTAGGTGATGAGCTAGTTCTGGTTCTCTAATTGAAACCTCTAAAGTAGCTAGCATTTCCCTTTTTTTTTCATAATAGATTCTAGGAAAGAGAAGAGACACATTCACTTTTCATAGGCTTCCTCAGATTGTGTACTTTATGTCAAGTCCCTTCCCCACCCTCCTCTTTTTTTGGTCCTACTAAAGCCAGCTTATTAATTGTATCATGATCTTTAGGCCAACATTTAAAGTCAAAGAAACATAGATGGTAAAGTTAACATACTCCATTTTCAAACCAACATACCACTAATATTGCTCTAACAATACAAATATACAGTAAATTTATTTAAAAACATGTATATGTAATAACATGATCCCTGGGGAAAAGGGAGGTTCCAGGTTCTCTGCCCTACCCAAGGAAAGAGTGGAGTTGGGCAGGGAGGAGAAGCTGGAGAGGAGACTGGGGAAGAAAGTTAAGGATGTTGGAGAACCAGAAGGATACCTGGGGAATTCACATGGGGAAGTGAGACATGTGAAGAAGCTGTACTTGCTTCCTGGTCCTTGACTGGTTGAAATAAACTAGGTGATCGGTATCTACCCAAAAGACACAAAAACACTGATTCATTAAGACACCTGTACCCCCATGTTTATTGCTGTTTTATTTACAATTGGAAAGACATGGAAACAACCCAAAT
>NW_004567104.1:17486954-17494533 GCF_000260355.1 Condylura cristata | reverse complement strand
AACAACAACAAGCAAACAAACAAAAAACACATGTCTTTTGCAGCAACATGGATGGAGCTGGAAGGGATCATGCTTAGTGAGATAAGCCAGAAACAAAAAGAGAAATAACAGATGGTGTCACTCATAGCAGGAGTATAGAGAACCAAGGGAGAAAATAATAATAATAATAATGAACAACTATATACTAGAGACATTTTACAGGGGTGGGGTAGGGAGGGGGGTCAAAAACAGTGGGGGGAGGGAAGTACACTGGACTATGGTGATGGTACAGGGTGATCAGGTGATGGGAAGCCCACGGGAATTACAACTGAGATGGAAAAAAGCTCAAAATGATGTAAAAATAAGCTATTATATTATTAAAAAGAAAGAAAGGAAGAAAGAAGTAGACTAGGTGAGCAACTCATGGGGAGGTTTACAATGGCAGCTTTTATCTTGATTTTGATTTTATTCTTCTCCTTCCCTATTGTTTTTTACCCTTTTCTTTAGGTCCCCACCAGAAGTTGCTTTAGATTTGTGGCAGGCTGTTGGGCTTCACAGGCCCTGCTCAGGACCAACCCTGTTTGGCTGGACATTTTTAAAATATTTATTTATTTATGCATACAGGAACTGGGGTACAGGTCACAGGAGTATGGGGTGAGATTATTTGCAAGGCAGTGGGGAACAGAACAGGTGGATTGACTGAAACTGCTGAGGGGTGCAGAGATGGTCAGGAGAGGTCTGCTGTGACATGTGGGTCACCTCCCTGGCTGGGAATCGAACTCATGCGGAAGTGGCTATGAATAGTTTCATAGTGCTGTGCTTTAACCTGCTGCATCACCAGGGAGGGCCCTGGCTGGGCTTTTACCCACAAGGAGATGGGTAACTTTGGGTGCTTGAAATGGAAACTAGATTCTTCTATTCTGTATTGCACACTCATTGTATTAAAGTTCCTTTATATTGAAGGTCTAACCACTAGAGTATGTTTTGTCTTGATTTGGTCAGAACCTATGGAGAGTGGGCAAGTTTGGGGGTCTTGGGGTGCTTCTTTCCTTGTCCTTTAACATACACACAAATGTAAATAATGTTTTTTATTATTATCCATATTTCACAATTTTCCTGAGAATGTGAAGATTCTCCATAAGAAACCAAGAATATAAATCTTAACAATTTATTCACTAAAACTGAAAAGATTTGAAAGTTTAAAGAAGATAATTTTTCAGTGTCAAGAGAACTAATCTTTCTTATTTAACAGTTTTTAAGCTTCATTCTTCCTGAAAGTTTAAACTCTTCCCAAGCTTAACAACCACTAACCTATCTAAAAATTATAGTACATGAGTACAGCAAATGTGTCTTTAAAGATTCATGTCCAACAGACTTGAAAATTGAATCATATCTCAGCTGTATTAGGAAAAATCCCCATATAAAAGAATCTTGAGATGAATTCTTTTGGGAAAGAATTGTACTGTTAACCAGAGAAAATAAAGCTTTAATGTGAGTCATGAACTGAGCTTACTACAAGAGACAGAATTAACTTCTGCATTGATTTTTTCCTGACCTCTTAACACCATTCAAGACCATGGGCCCCTTCCTTATGCGAACATTCTCTTTTTTTGGTCTATATTGACACCTCTGTCAAACTCTTTCTTTCCTGTATATTTGGTGCTTTTCCTCGGGCTCCATTTCCATCTTCAGATTTCTACCTCCAGGTACCAGAGCTCTCTAGTTTATGAAGTGGGGTGGTTCTGTTTTTTTAAAGACAGACATTAAGGCTCTAAATCCTGGTTTCAGTGCTTAAACTTGCTATAGACAGATTTATATCCTATATGTATCAGTTTTCAAATATATATATATATGTATATATATATATATATAAAGGAGATAGTAATAATATCTACTTCATGGGTTGCTATAAACCAGGGTATAGGCCAGAGGTGTAAGGGGGCTAGAATATTCATCAGAGACACATCAGAGGAGCAGAACAGGCTGATCTACTGAAATATGTAGCTAAAGGGTGCAGAAGACAGGAGAGGCTGTTATGTCATAGGTGGGTTATCATCCTGGCCAGGAATTGAACTCAGGTCCCAGCAATGATAGCATGAAATGACTGAAACTTAACCCCTATGCAACCAGGGAGGTCCTGTTTAAAGACTTAGAGCCAGGTACTCAGTGTGATTTTTCTTTATTTTGTAATAGATTCTTCCTAAGTAACTGTATCAGTTCCCAGCCATATGCTCATAAATTCTAAATTTGTATATCTAGTTCAGAACCTCTTTAAGGGTCAAGCTTTATTTGATTACTCAGCATCTCCCCTTAGATGTCTCTCAGATACTTCAGAACCGGAAGTTAAACTACAACTCCCCCTCTTTCTAGATCTATTACCCATCTTCAATTTGTTCCTTCTTAAAATAAATGACTGCAGGGCCCTCCCTGGTGGCGTAGCGGGTTAAAGCACAGCACTAAGAAGCTTAAGCCACTTCCGAGTGAGTTCGATTCCCGCCTGCCCCGGAGGAGATCCACATGGCATGGCAGACATCTCCGGACCCGCCCGCTGCTCCCCTTAGCAGTGTACTTCTTCGATCTGCCTGTTCTGCTCCCCACTCTGTCCCTGGTGAATCCTCTCACCCTCCGCATCTCTGGCCTGTACCCCAGTTCTGTATGAATAAATAAACAAATCTTTTTAAAAAAATAAATAAATGACTGCAAATAGTATCTCCATCTTCTCAATTTAAGCAAAAACATTATAGTAATATTTAAAATTTTGTTTAGAGCCCTCCCTGATGACACAATGGATTAAAGCACAGCACTATTATGCCACCTGTAGCTACTGCACCATGAATTCAATCCCAGGCTAGGGAGGTGACCTACATGACATGGCAGACCTCTCCTCACCTGCCCACTGCTTCTCTCAGTAGTGTATTTCAGTGATCTGCCTATTCCATTACCCACTCTGTCATGGTGAATCCTCTTACCCTCCACACCTCTGGCCTGTACCCCAGTTTTTGTATGTATAAATAAGTAAATTTTTAAAAAATAATAAATTTTGCTTAACTTTTTAATATGGAAAATTTCACTATCATACAAAACTACAGAGAATACCTGTCTTCAACAGTCAGCATGGCCAATTTTTTTTTCATTTTTATTCCCACCCACTCTTCCATCTCCCAAAATGAATCATTCAGAAATAAATCCCAAACATCACATTATTTTATGTACATATATTTTTGTATGTGTCCCTAAAAGGATGACTCTTTCTAAAAACAATATCACAGATTGTCTTATAAATCTTTTTTCCTGTTATTTAGATCAGAATCCAAATAAATTCCATATATAGCCATTGTTGATATGTCTCAAGTTTCTTTTAATTTTCTCTCTCATCATCCTGAAATACTCTTGTCAAAGAAACAATCATGGCTGTTTTCCTGCCATTTGCTCTCTGTTTCCTGTAAATTGGTAGTTAGATTTAAAGGCTTGACTTGGTTATGTTCAGTTTTGATTTTTGACAAGAATATGTCTTGGGAGGTGTTAGGAAGCACATAAAGTCTAATCATGTCTCTTTTTTGTGATATTAAGAATTGTTGATAGTTACTAAAGTAGATCTGCCATGTCATTAGCAGTTATAAGATATTAATGTTTTATTTTTATTTTTATCTTTTTTTTCTTCATTTTTTGGCTAAAATACCTCTATAAAGAGAAATTTGTGCTCACAACTTTTGGTTACCTACTAGTAAATTTCAAAAGGGAAAGAAAAAAATATATTCAGTTCTTCTTTCCCTTTAGGTGTTGAATTTCAGCAGGATGAGTTGATTCTGTATCAAACTTCGTGGACAATGAGTCTCACGTGTTTATGTTTCAGCCCATCTCAGTAATTATTTTTATTGATGCTCACATTTTGTCATCTTTGACTAGTAGGAGCTTCTTCATTTTGGCCCCTGAGTTATTGTTGTCTTTAATCACCTTAGAAATCTCTTGATTCAGGAGTGAAACCATCTATTTCTCCAAGAATCTCAGTCTGTGCAAATGGTACAGAATGGTAGAGAATATTATCTGAATTTTAGAAGTGTTCACTGTTGTTGCTTTCCAGGTTTCTTCAGATTTCAGAGCTAGAAAAAAAATCCATCAATATTAAAAAAAATACACATTCACAATATTTAATATTTAAGCCTGGTTTTTACTTACGCCATCTTGCACTACTGCAAAATATAACAGTTCTTATTGGCATAAACATAATTATTATTTCTTTTGTCCTAGATTGCATAGAATAGTTTCAGAATAACATAACCAGTGTTATAACTAACAAACGGATTACTGAAGATGGTGCAAGATTTTTTTTCACATTTCATCTATTTAATGTAGTCCTCACTGTATTAAACTAGAAAAACGAAATTATGTTTTCATTTCATTTAAAATTATTCTTCCTGGGCCCTCCCTGGTGGTGCAGCAGGTTAAACCACAGCACTAAGAAGCTAAAGCCACTTTAGCATGAGTTCGATCCCCTGCCCCAGAAGTGAACACATGTGGCTGCAGACCTCTCCTGACCCGCCTGCTGCTACCCTTAACATTGTACTTTGTTGATCTGCCTTTTCTGCTCTCCACTCTGTCTTTGGTGAAGCCTTTCACCGCCCCTGCACTCTGGCCTGTACCCCAGCTCTGTACGCATAAATAAATAAATCTTAAAAAAAAAAATTCTTTCCTCTGTGTTTATGCTGTCAATTTTTGATTGCTTTGTTTCATTTTGCTTTTCATTTTTAGAGATCTATTTTTAAATAAAATTTTAATTTTAATTATGCAAAATATTTATAGGGTTCTCAATAAATGCTCCAAAAGGTGTATTCAAAGAAGTCTGTCATATATCCCTTTTTTAAAATTTTTTTATTGTAATCACATTGATTTAGAGTACCATAGGCCATTGTATCCCTTCTTAGTTTCCTCCCTCTCACTGTATGTAGCCATTTAAAAATGATTTTGGTTTAGCTTTCTATTTAAAAAATAAGCAAACGCATATGTCTTTTTAATCTTCCTCTGTTCAAAAATAAATAGCAGCATACTGAAATTTTCTTTAATTTGGTATTTTCACTTCCCTGTATACTCTAGAGAGTCCTATTTTGATTCATAGTCATGTAGTACTTCACTGAGTTGATGTAGCATGGTTTATTCATTAGAATAATTTTGATGGTTATTTGGATTTTCTACTTCTGTGTTAGTAAATGTTTAACTATCAGTTCTGTCCCGGGGAAAGAAATCCTCTGATTTAGAGTGTTAGCAACTTTCTATGTGATAAAGATATACTCCGTTTGTCTCATTTCATGCTAACGTAAGGTCTTACGTGAAGTTGGGAAGTGGTGTACAAAAAAAGCACAATGTTATATAACACGTCCACCATTAAGATAGAAAATTGCAAATAATCTCAAGTGCAGAGGGAATAATAAAACATAGTTAAATAACTAGGAAGTGATGAATTTTGAGTATTTACTAACTGTTCTTAAATTTATTTCATGTGAGTTTATATGTTTGATATTAAACAATCTGTTCAAAGCCAGCTTGTAAATTTCCTCAAAATATAGCAGTCAGATCTTGCATCAACAGCAGTTCACTGCTTGCTATATTACAAATGTTGCTTTGATGGATAATTTTGTATGTGTTTATTTTTTATATTTATCAGTGTATCTTTGAGATAGATGTTTATCAATGGAATTAATAAATCAAAAGATAATTGTTTATATTGCTAAATTCTCCTCCAAAGTGTCTTGCCTACCAGTATTATATGAGAATATTTCTTTCCTAAATGTTAATAATCTATCACGTTACCAAAATTTCCAACTTTTCCCCAAATTGGTGAGAAATATCTCATGATAGCTCTCATTTGTAACTATCTTGTTATGGATGAGGCTGACTATCTTTTTATATTTCTTTGTTTCTACTGATACCTCCTTCTTGTCCCACTTCTCAAATCAAACCCATTACCATGTATTTTTTTTCTTTTTAGTCTCCCCTGCAATCACCCTCATTTAATCTGAATTCCTCAAATCTAGGTTAATTTTTGACTTTCTATATCATATCCTCACTGCATTTATTCCTTTCCTAGTTTATTATCTACAGATGTGCCACTTTGCCAATAACAATTCAGTCATATTACTCATTTGCTTCTAATATAATAGTTCCCACTATACTCTAGACTCCAAATCCTTAGATTGTCTCGTAGACCACTGAAAAGAATTTTTTTTTACAAAAACACAGGTGTTAAGGAAAATACTAATGTTAAAGAATGTGAGGTATATGGCATTAAAAATGGAGAGAGTTTTCTTCTTATGTAAACATGAATTAAACATGTAATTAGTGATTTAAAAAGGCTGGACTACTTAGTGGAGGTGATGAGTATGGCCTTATCAAGCAAAAGTAGAAGAATGTGTTCAAATGCCAATTGGAGAGAATTAAGGCTTTTCTGCAATAGAAGCCAAGAGAGATAACTTGAGTAAAGTGACAGCTAAGTGGAGTCTCTCAGAGGCTGAGCAAGGCCTAAGCTATTTCTAGTTATTGAAGGTTCTGAAATATTAAATAGAAAAGAATTTCAAGTAAATGATGGAAAATCTATGATCTACTTCAAAGTCATCAGTTTTCTATTTTTTTGTTCAGTTTTCTATTTTAAATAACAAAAAGTGCAATTTAATTGTATAATTTATGAAATGATAGAATCTATGGGCAGATGTTAATTTATAATATACCACAGATTCTGTGCTATAATGATAGTACACATATGTTAGAATATTGTGATGTATATATATCAATCTTTCAGGAGTACCTTTGGCACTGTGTTGTGAGCTGAAATATATATCCCTTAACTCCTTGTTTATCAGGATTCTCCAGAGAAACAGGATCAAGGGGATGTGTGTGTGTGTATGTGTGTGTATTCATTTATTAACTATAAGTCATTGATTCTAGCTATTATGAAATGAGCAAGTTCAGTTCAAAATCTACAGTGTGGACCAGCAGGTTGGAGAGCTAGAAGAGGCAAAGGTACAGAGGAAGTCCAAAGAAAGCCTGCTGGAGAATTGACCCTCGCTTGAAAAGGCCACTCCTTTGTTTTGTTCAGGCCTTTAACTGATTTAATGAAGGCTCCCAATATCTCAGTGGGCAATTTGTTTTGCTCAAAGTGCACCAATTTGTTTCTTTGATTTTGTGTAGAAGAATTGGGATTTAGGCCAGAGGTGTGGGGGGCAGTGAGAGGATTCACCAGAGACGGTTGGGGAGCAGAACAGGCAGATTTACTGAGACAGTAAGGGGAACAGCAGGTGACACAGGAGAGGTCTGCTGTGCCAAGTGGGTCACCTCCCAAGTCGGGAATGATCACAGGCTGTAGTGGTGATGGTGCTGATACTTAACCCCTAGGTTAGTAGGGAGGCCCAAAATTCATCAATTTAAATACTAATCTAAAAACACTCTCTAAATTGACAAAAAAAATAATGATTGCAATCTTCACTGCCACGAAAGAAACCAAAAACCTTCAAACCAAAAAACAACAGATTACAAAAGGCCTAACTCCTTAGGGTCAGAATGTGATCTTAACAAATAGGGTTTTTACAGCAGTAATCAAGTTAAAATGAAT
>NW_004567104.1:17480780-17486639 GCF_000260355.1 Condylura cristata | reverse complement strand
TCGGAAGTGGCTTAAGCTTCTTAGTGCAGTGCTTTAACCTGCTGTGCCACCAGGGAGGGCACAAAACAGATAGATTTTTAAAGGCACTGACCCTGATGACACTGATTTCAGATTTTTAATCCCTAAAATTATGAAATGAGACATTTAAGTTGGTTAAGTCACTCAGTATAAGCTACTTCATTACAGCAACCCCAGAAAAAAAATACAAGACTCTACATATGACTTACAGCAGAGCTAACATCAAAAATATAAATTTAAGGCCCTTCATCATGAAGTTGACACTTGGATTTAATGTCTCTAGGTCAATTCACTAAAACTGTGTTTTCTTAAAGGATCAGAACAGTTATTTCACCCTTAATGTCAGGAGCAAGACTAAGATTTTGGAAATATTCTCATAGCTCATCAATCTGATTTGTATTTATTCTCATCTCAACCATTAATAGACTTTAATAATTGCACATTTGAAAGTTCACATTTTATAGAGCAATTGTGATCACTTGGGAATGGTTAACCTGAAGTAGCTCCAATCTACAATACATGAGTATGCAGGTCCCCAGCCAGCATAAAGTGACTGTTGAGTTCAAGGCAGCCAACAAATAATTTAAACGGAGTTTTGAGAAGGAAATTTCTACTTTAATTAGTAAAGTAAAATTTCCTCTCAAGATGAAAATAAGTATTTCTGCTAACTGTATGGTCCCAGTATGTTCTTTAAATTTATATTTCTATAGATATTTTAAGCTGTGACATTCGATGTTTTTTATTCTATTTCTTAGCTCAGCAGTAGGATATACTGGGTAAGGGCATATAGTTACAGAGAGTCAAACACCATTAGTACTTATAAGATATTGCTGAAACAACAAAATCCACTAGTCCTGGCAGCCATGGGCCCTGTGTAACCCTTAACTTTCTTCTATAAAAAGAGGAGACCACCCCAATTGTTTCTTTCTTTGAGTATCTTCCACATTATTTGCAAGAATGTCTTTGGGGGCCAGATAACAATTTATGTAACTTAAAAAAAGTAATTTTTGCCCTGTTCACTTCACAATAATTGCTGAATTCTTGTAGATTGCTGTGATCATAAAAGTGCTTGACAAAACACAAAGTAAATGGGGCCCTCCCTGGTGGCGCAGCGGGTTAAAGCACAGCACTAAGAAGCTAAAGCCACTTCCACATGAGTTCGATCCCCGCCTGCCCCGGAGGTGACCACATGACGTGGCAGACCTCTCCTGACCCGCCCGCTGCTCCCCTCAGCAGTGTACCTTGTCGATCTGCCTGTTCTGCTCCCCACTCTTTCTGGTGAAGCCTCTCACCGCCCCTAAGTCTCTGGCCTGTTCCCCAGTTCTGGATGCACAAATAAATAAATCTTAAAAAAAAAAAAAAACAAAAAAAAAACAACAAAAAAAAAACACAAAGTAATAAATAGATATAACAGAGAATTATCCAACTAATTGCATTAACATCCTTGAAACAACTTTTGGGTTTTGTTATGATTGTATTACCTCTTTTTAACTCTTTAGATAAGAAAGTCATTTTTATATCTGTTTGCATTTTACATAAGTGTATATGCTTGTATATATTTTTAAGCTTAGGATTATAACTTATTTAATGTAAAAACATAGTTTCTGTTCAATGTAAGCAAGTAAAGATCTTTTCCAGCATATTATTACAGATCTACAGATATTACTGGTATCTACAATTCCTAATTATAAAAAAATTTAAAAATAAAAAATGTTTCTTTTAGCTCATTTGTAATAACATTTGATTTGAAGTGAAATTTATTGTCTATTCATTCCATTTATGTGACTATTCTTCATCTCACTGTAAAAAAATATGTGATTTTTTTTTCTCTCAGAAAGAGCTTAAAACACTCAGGTTAACAATGATATGGAAATTAAAGAAAAATATAATTGAGATATTTAAACTGTGTATATTTAAGAGCTAAAGTGTATGGTACAAATAACTTCTTTATTGAGAAGGAATAAAATACTCAAGACTCTAGTCTTATGTTTCAGAAAGGTGAAAACTCTTTTATTGAATGATTCATGGTATGTTCAAAATCAATATGGACTCTTAAGGGAGAGAGCACAATTTCAAAATGAACTCTAATTTTTCCTGAACAAAGGAAAGTAGCTCTGATTCTTCAGAACTTTTCTTTCATCAAAGTTGAACCATCAAATAATAAAAGCTCTGTGTCGTGGATGCTTATAACACCCTATTACTCCATGAATTGGCCTCAAGAAGTGTAAGATCATTGTCTATCTTAAGAAATAGAGAATTCGATTTCCAGATGTTGGATTGAATTTAGTATAAGACTTACATGAGATTCTTGACCTTGATATTTGCTCAGCGATCTTTCAAAACTCTTGCTTGTTCCATCCTATTTCTTTATAAGGTTCAGCTTTCCACCCCTTGGTTCCTGCATCATCTGGTGTTTCAGGGCAAGGTCAGAGTGCCCTGCATTAATGTTGGGAGCACAATCCTTAGGACCCATAGCAAAATGCTGTCAATCTCTACAAAATGTTGCTTTTTTCTTTTGGAAAAAAAAAAATCATATTTAAGCCAGAGACTAAAGAGTCAGCTCTTGGGTCCTTATTTATAAAATCTAAAAAACTTAATCCACCTGTTCTGTTTCACAAAGTCTCTCTATAATATGCAATATTATAGAGGAAATAAATATTTTTCATCAATAAACATTATAATGCATTAGAAAGCCTGATCAAAAGCATTCCTGCATAAATTTGTAATTAAGAACAGAAAGTTAAGAGTAAATTCTGTGACTTGGGTCAGCGGCCTCTTTGTCTCAGTTTTCTCACCTGATAAATGGAAGTAATACGACTACTTACAGCAATAGATTATTCTGGTGCTAAGTTTAAAACACTTAGCTTAGTTCCTGACATTGTATGTAAGAACTTCAGAGATGTGAACTTTTTAGTATTATTAGCAATGATAACATATAACACTCCAAACATTTTAGCTTGCAAAATGCTCCTACATTGTTTGACCTTATTCACTACTGTTCACTTCAGTGGCTGCCACATACCTTATGTTCTGTCCCCTTCACAGTCATGAATCTGTGGAAGCCTATTCTTCAAAGTCTCCAAGAACTGTGGGAAAATCTCATGCTCTATTTATTCAAAAGTCACTAGCCAGTGTGACTGTGACCCAGAGTATTATCAGGACTGTATAGCTCTCATCCCTTAATTTAAACAGCTCCATTAACTACATGCCTGCTGTCACTTTACTTGAAAAACTCCTTTTCTACTTCCAAAACCAGAGGCAGGCCTCGAAGCATCCACATTATCACCACACTTAAAAAACTCCTTTCCTTTAACAAAACAACACAGGGGAAACTGGAAGCCATAGTTAAAGAATGAGGTTGGATCACTCTAACTTCAGGCACAAAAATAAATTCAAAATACATTAAATGTAAGACCTATAACATAAAATATATAGAAGAAAGCATTGGTGAGATGTTCGATGACATCAGTTATAAAGATGTTTTTGGAAACTTAACCCCTATGGCAAGAGATATAAAAGGAAAAATCAACAATTGTGATTATCTCAAATTAAAACTTTTTTTTCACAGTGAAAGAAAATATAGATTAAAAATATATCCTACTGAATGGGAGAAAATATTCATACCTTATGTAACTAACAAAGGGTTAATATCTTAAGATGTATTAAAAACTCATATAATTTAACCATTAAAAAAACAAAGAAGACAATTAGTAAATGGACAATCGATCTGAAAAGACAGCTCATTAAAGAGGATACCTGAAGGCCAATGGACACATGGAAAATGCTCATCATTTTTTTAATAAGTTGTTGGCTAAAATCACAATGCGATTTCATTTTATACCTTGGAAATGGCACATATTAAACACATAAATACACACACATATACATACAGGCAACAAGAAGATTTGGAGTAAGAGAGACTATTACATTGTTCACTGTTGGGGGGGAATATAAATTGGCACGACTATTTATTTTAGAAAGTGGTCTTGTTTTACTTGAAGAATCTAAGCATAGGAATACCATATGATCCTGCAATTATACACCTGGGCTTGTGTTTAAATAATATGAAACCACCAACTCAAAAATTGTATGCTCTATTGTGTTTGCTGCAAGACATGGAAGCAACCTAGATGTTCACTGGTAGAAGATTGGGACAACCAACACACTATGGAATACTGTTCAATCATAACGAAAAACAAAATGATACCACTTATAACAAAATAGAAGTTGGATAACAAAATAGAAGAAGTTGGAGGAAATTATGTGTAGTGAAGCAAGTCAGAATGTCAAAGGCAATTTTATAGCAGACAACGTGACAATGCTGAATACTTATCAAAAATAGAGGTATCCAAAGTAAAGAGGGAGAAAAGTGGGAGGAAGTGTCAAAAAGGGCATAAGGGATGTGGTGAGAAAAGATTTATAGCAATATAATTAAAAATATAAAATTTCTCTTTTCAGTCGGGCGCTGAACTGCTTTTCGGATCATGTCGGGTGGCTCCACGGATTATAACAGAGAACATGGAGGCCCAGAGGGAATGGACCCCGATGGTGTTGTCGAGAGCAACTGGAATGAGTTTGTTGATAACTTTGATGATATGAATTTAAAGGAGTCTCTTCTTCGGGGCATCTATGCTTATGGTTTTGAGAAACCGTCAGCTATTCAGCAGAGAGCTATTATTCCTTGTATTAAAGGGTATGATGTGATTGCTCAAGCTCAGTCAGGTACTGGCAAGACAACCACATTTGCTATTTCCATCCTGCAACAGTTGGAGATTGAGTTCAAGGAGACCCAAGCACTAGTATTGGCCCCCACCAGATAACTGGCTCAACAGATCCAAAAGGTGATTCTGGCACTTGGAGATTATATGGGAGCAATCTGTCATGCTTGCATTGGAGGAACCAATGTTCGAAATGAAATGCAAAATCTCCAGGCTGAATGAAGCACCATACATTGTTGTTGGTACACCTGGGAGAGTGTTGATATGTTAAACAGAAGATATTTTTCTCCAAAATGGGTCAAAATGTTTGTTTTGGATGAAGCTGATGAAATGTTGAGCTGAGGATTTAAGGATCAAATTTGTAAGATTTTCCAAAAATTAAATACAAGTATTCAGGTTGTGTTGCTTTCTGCCACAATGCCAACTAATGTGTTGGAGGTGACCAAAAAATTCATGCGAGATCCAATTGGTGAAGAAGAAAGAATTGCCCCTTAAAGGGATCAAACAATTTTACATTAATGTTGAGATAGAGGAATGGAAATTGGATACACTTTGTGACTTGTATGAGACACTGACGATTACACAGGCTGTTATTGTTCTCTACACAGGCACAAAGTGGACTGGCTCACTGGGAAAATGCACGCCAGGGATTTCACAGTTTCTGCTCTGCATGGTGACATGGACCGGAAGGAGAGAGATGTTATCATGAGAGAATTCCAATCAGGATCAAGCCGTGTTTTGATCACTACTGACTTGTTGGCTCGTGGGACTTATGTGCAACAAGTGTCTTTGGTTATAAACTATGATCTACCTACCAATTGTGAAAATTATATTCACAGAATTGGCAGAGGGGGTCGATTTGGGAGGAAAGGTGTGGCTACTTTGTTACCGAAGAAGACAAGAGGATTCTTCGGTGACACTGAGACTTTCTACAATATTACAGTGGAGGAAATGCCAATGAATGTGGCTGACCTTATTTAATTCCTGGGATGAGATAGTTTGAATGCAGTGCTCGCTGTTGCTGAATAGGCGATCACAACGTGCATTGTGCTTCTTTCTTTGGGAATATTTGAATCGTCTCAATGCTCATAACGGATCAGAAATACAGATTTTGATAGCAAAG
>NW_004567104.1:17463490-17479709 GCF_000260355.1 Condylura cristata | reverse complement strand
TGGCATGATAATATTTTTGGGAAATATTTTATTTTGGAAAGTAGGCTAAGAGAATTTATAGAGAATTATATTCTTCCTCCATTTCTATATCTTACTTGTCACAAATGATAGGAGTAAAGATTATAAGTGAAATGAGTTAGAAAGAGAAAGACAAACACTGGGCGTTTTCACTCATATATGGAATCTGAAGAAGCAAGACAAAGGAACAGCCTAAATGAAACCATACACTTTCTAGAAATCTGGCTGTAGAATTGAGAGAGTGGAGGGCAGGGAACAAAGAGGGCAAAGAGGTTTTTGGATTATGGCAGAGGATTAAGAATGGGCGTGTTGTGGTTACTACGTCTGAATCGGTATAAACCTATACCGCTAAAACATGTACAGTTTTGTAGACCAATGATACCTCAATAAAAAATAATGTGATTAAAAGACAAAATAAAGTTTATAGGCATCCAAATTCATACAAGACTGACCATGCTGGCTTTCAAGAGAATAGTATGAGATTTTCTTACACATTGACCTTCACTTTCACCACATTTTCTAGAACATAACACAACACCTAAAGCAAAAGCTGATTTCCATGTTTTTCTTTCTTTTTTTTACTACCTATTATGTGCTAGGCACTTAAATATTAAATTCTAAGAAATATTTTAAGTACAATAATATTCACTCTGCAAATTTTGACAAATGCCTGCAAGTGCATTATAATTAAATTATGGAAAATTTTCATCACTGCAAAGATTTCCTTGTGCCCAATAAGATCAACTCCTTTTTCACCCTTAGCCCCCATAAACACTGGTATGCTTTCTGTTCCTATAGTTTGTTCTTTTCATATACATTATTTCAGTTTATATTACCTAAAATCTGGTAATATCTGATATGATTACTAGAGTAGTAATCATAGAGATGATATTGACAGAACATTTTAATTTATTGCCTGAAGTGATAGACATTCTCCATCTTTTAGTTGCTTCATCAATACATTGCCTTATTACTTAGTATCTGAAAAAAGAAAAACAACTACTATGGAGTCAAATGATTTGTTTCATTGTTTCCCTCGAACATAAGCTCCTTTCTTAAAGAGATTTTTTTCTGATGTTATATTCCTCCTTGAAATATGGAATAGTACTATTCAATTTCTATAATGGTAACTTTATCTCTGATCATTGAACTTCAGTCATGAAGAGGGAAGAGGAAGAAGTCAAATGTGAATTTTATATTTTCATGTTCGTGTCATACTATCGTCAAGGACATCTCTCTAAAGGAATTGACTGGAGACAGCCATGCAAATGAGTTCAAGGCTGTATTTATCTTGACTTGTCCAAGTTGGTATTTTGAAAGTTAAAGTACTGACCTTTTATCTCTTGCTGTGAACAGTCACAGTAATGTAAGGGCAAAGAGAACATTGAATTTCTCAGCTTTACAAGGTTCATTTGATTCTGTGACTCTGGATGGCGCTGAGCCTTAGGTTTCTCCAAGTTCAAGAGGGTGAGGCATCTGCAGGGAAACAGTGGCAGTATGTGCCTGTGAATTTAGCAGTCACATCAAGGCAGCATCATAACATTAGGGGAAACATCTGACAGTTTGTACAGATAATTTATTTTTAAATAATACTTATTACTTGTGGCTATAAATGTAATTGCTATTATTACAAAAACTTATTTGGAGATTTTGATTCTCCATTGTACAACTGAAGCCCAATAAAAAAGCTATTATTGTAAATAAGGCACAAACTTCTTTTTATCAAAGTTTTATTTCTCTTAAAGAGACCTCTGCTCAAAACCAAGTTGCTTTTTCATTAGCTAGTGATGTATAGACAGGAATCCTCTCTGACTAGGGAAAATATATCCCCAGATCATGAAGGCAAATCTCCTTTGTTTCTTTCTCTCTCTTCCCTCCTGCTTCTTGGTTCCAGATTCAGGGGTGTTTGTTGGAAGTACATAAGAGATTAGGGAAACTAAAGTCCTAGCTTTCTGGATAGATGAGCAGAAATAAGTACTCAGGGAGCTGGAAAATATCATAGAGAACATAGAAGCAAGATCAAGAGAGAAATCCTATAGTATGGTATATGAACTCTTATGGCTGTGATGTATTGATGTGACCCTACAAAGAGCATCAAAGTCTTTGTGAACTGAACTATGGAGTAGACCACTGCCCAGGTCCCAGACTGGCCACTGGATGGGGCACCTGTGGACAGACAGAATAGTACTGCAAAGGCTTTGAAACTGACTTACCATTGGAACCACAATCAGAGAGCACACTGAAGCTTGCAATTTGAATGGGTTGACTACTTATTACATGCCCAGAGGTCAAGATGACATGTGTTGGCATTAAATTTCACAATACTATCAAGTATACTATCAAGTATACTATAGAACTACTATCAAGAATTACTATAATAATGTCAGGAAAAGAAGGGTGATATTCTGTAAATGAATGGAAATAGTGAAGTCTCAGTAAAAAAATGTAAGGTATTAAGTGAAAATTTTGGAACAGTAAAACAAAAAGAGAAAAATTAAATATATATTTTTTAAAGATTTATTTATTTATGCATACAGAACTGGGGTACAGGCCAGAGGTGCAGGGGCAGTGAGAGGATTCACCAGAGACAGAGCTGGGAGCAGAAAAGGCCCACTGATAAGTACACTGTTGAGGGGAGCAGCCGGCTGGTCCGGAGAGACCTCTCCTGACTGGGCCATGTGGGTCACCTCCCGGCTAGGAGAAGATGGAATTCAGCTAAAGTGGCTTTAGCTTCTTAGTGCTGTGCTTTAACCCACTGTGCCACCAGGGAGGGCTCAGAAAAATTAAATATTTACTAGACAGGCTCAATAGTAAAATGAAATGACAAGTCAATCACGTCTGGTCTGAACAACAATGTTCAGAAAAGACACAGCACAGCAAGCTGGCCGTAGCTTTTTGGTGCGAGTTAGACCCTCTGCCCCTGAAGTGATCCCCAGACCTCTCCTGACCCATCCGCTGCTCCCTCACCAGTGCACTCTGTCAGTCCCCATTCTGTCTCTGGTGAAGCCTCTGACCGCCCCTGAGCCTCTGGCCTGTATCCCAGTTCTGTATGAATAAATAAATAAATCTTAAGAAAAAAAAGAAAGAATTGAAAAATGAACATAGTTTTAAGAATTGGTAAGGCAGGCCCTCCCTGGTGGCGCAGCGGGTTAAAGCACAGCACTGAGAATCTAAAGCCACTTCCGCATGAATTCAATTCCCGCCTGCCCCCGGAGGTGACCACATGGCGTGGCAGACCTCTCCTGACCCACCCGCTGCTCCCCTCAGCAGTGTACCTTGTCGATCTGCCTGTTCTGCTCCCCACTCTGTCTCTAGTGAAGCCTCTCGCCGCCCCTGAACCTCTGGCCTGTACCCCAGTTCTGTATGCACAAATAAATAAATCTTAAAAAAAAAAAAAAAGAATTGGTAAGGCAATATCTAAAGTTCTCGTGGCAACATCATCAGCATCCAAAGAGAACAGAAATAATGTCACATGGAAAAAAATTAAATAATTAATGACTGAAATCTTTAAAATTTGATGAAACCTATAAGCATAAATTTAAGAAGCTCAGTGAATTCACTAACTGGGATCAACTGAAGAAAAATTCATATCTGATGCATGATCGTGCAGCTACTGAATACTAAAGTTAAATTGTCTTGAATGAGTTAGAGAAAAATAAAGCACTAAATGTAAGGGGAAAGCATTTTAATAAATTAGATTTCTAATGAGAAACCACCAAGGCCTGAAAACTGCAACATTTTTAAGGCATGGAAAGAAAGGAATTCAGAATTCTGCACCCAATGGAAATTTTCTTCAGTAATGAATGTGGAATAAAGGCATTCTCAGATGGAAGAAAATTAAGAGAATTTGGCATGAACAACCATCTCTAAAAGAAATATTAGAATAAAATTCTCAGATGGAAAAACAGTAACACCGGAGGGGAACCTGGAATTGAAAATGTAAAGATTTGGATAAATATAATATGCTAGATTGTTCTTAAGTTTTTTTTTTGAAGATTTATTTATTTATGCATACAAGAACTGGGGTATAGGCCAGAGGTGTGGGGGTGGTAGTGAGAAGATTCACAGAAAGAGTGGGACAAAGAACAGGCAGTGTACTGAAATACACTGCTGAGGGGAGCCGCAGGTGGGTTGGGAAAGGTCTGCCATGCTATGTAGGTCACCTCTCTAGCCAGAGATTGAACTCATGATGCAGTGGTTGTGGATAAATTATCGTGCTGCTCTTTAACCCCTTGTGCCACCATCAAGGCCCTGTTCTTTCTAAATTCTTTAAAATACATGTGCCAGTGAAAGCAAAGATGTTGATGTTGTCTAATGGGGTTTTCAGTGCATGTTGATCTATAGTAAATTTGCCAACTGCAACAGAAAGTGGGAGGAGTAAAGGATATGAATGGTGACCAGGTTTCAATATTCCATTTCAAATATTAATTCTAAGCAGAATGTGAAAATTTTAAGTACATGTTTTATAATCCCAACAATATTTATAGGAGGTATAACAACAACTCAATTGAGTATAAAGCATTCAGATACTGTCTGGTCCTGGGCTTTTGTTTTATGAGAGACTTTCAAAACTATTTCTGTATCCTTGCTTGTGATTTTTCTCTTCTTTCTCTTTTTCTATTTCCTCCTGTTGCATTCTCAAAAGGATATATATTTCTAAGAATTTGTCCCTTTCTTCTAGATTATTCGACTTCTTGACATACAGATTTTCATATTAGACCTTTATGGTCCTCTGTATTTCTCACAAGTCTGTTGTAATTTCTGCTCTTTCATTTCTAGTTCTATTTGTATTTTATTTCTATATTGAGTAAAGGTAAATTGTCTCAAGGGACATATTAAAAGTCAAAAATTGTCAAAATGGATTACAAAATACAATGTGCTGCCTATAAGAAGTTCTCTTTGATATAACAACATAGTAGGTTAAAATCAAATGGTTGAAAAATATAAAATACAGACTATTCAAAAGAAAGTTGAGTGACTAACTTGATATCAAAGTAGACTTCAGAACAAGGTAAAGTATTACAGATAAAGAAGGATGTTACATAATGCAAAAACAGTCAGTTCATGAAGAAATTATGTAATTCTAAACATGTATACACCTAATAAAAGAATGCCAAAATACACTGAGCAAGAACTGATAGAACTGATAGAACAAATAAAAATTGTGTTTGGAGATGTCAACATTCTTCCCTTAGTAACTATTAGAATACGTAATGAGCAAATTAGCAAAGATATAGAACTAATAAATACCACCAAGCAACTAGACTTAATATTCACAGAGAACGTCACCCAACAACAGCATTTGTTGTACATTTTCTTCACATGCACCAATGTTGTCATGATTAATATTTGTGTCACAAAACAAAACTCAGAAAATTATACTCAATCAAAATCACACAAGATATATTTTGTGAATGTAATGGAATTAAAGTAAGTCTGGTGATCCTGAGTTTAGCATGATTCTGCTTTCAAATAGAAGTAGATGTGAATTTTGGCTCTAATTACATACATAATTTGGAACCTAGAAAACCTATTTAACTTTATTGCTTTGTATTCTGATTAAAAATCAGGTTCATGATTAGCTCTACCTTATAATATTGTCAAAATTTGTATTGAGTGCCCAAGACATTGTATGTGTTTTATCACCTATATGTGTTCAATAAGTCTTATGATAAGTATTATTATGTTCAGTACAGAGCAGTCATTGTCAGAGGCAAGATTATTGATAAGAAAAAGTGCAGCAGCTGTTTGATTTTAATATAACAAAAGTATGACAGATTTCTTGCCATTGATCCAGCATACTTATTTAAGGACTTTAAATGTATATCGCCATTTGCCCGTATGAAAGCATTTTTGTTAAGTGTCATGCTGGGGATTCATTCACATTCCAGAGACCAAAGTACTAGGGACCAACTGTAATCATTCTGGCTGACTCCTATGGCCACCCGTATGACTACTTCCTTCCGCCTGGTTAATTATTTTGATGAAATGTGAATCAGGTTTGGGACAATTTATTCATTTAAAAAATAAGTTCCTATTTCACAATTAGTACTATGCTACATAATGAGTTAACAACACCAGAACGTATGGACTTAAGGGTAAAGCAAATACAACAAATAACAATTAAGTAAGCAATTTTAAAATATGACGTTGGATGCTCTAGCTGGTGAAGCACAGCTAACAGACAAAGAAAACTCTGAGTTCCGTTTCCTTTTGCAGTTGCTTTTTCTGTTATCCACTCTGGTAAACATTAGGGTTAGCAAACAGCAGAACAGTTGGCAGGACAGTGGATGGCAGGTAGGGTGGGGAAGGGAAATACCCTTCATCTGTGTTCTAGCACTTTTAAGATGGCGTTGTAGACTGAAAGATGATTAGAATGCACTGTTACAAGCTCACCACCCAGATCATCTTTCAAATTCAGAGATGCCAAAGAATTTAACCTTCCAAAATTAGGATCTTGTTGAATTTTGAAGCAAATATACTGAAGCATTATCAAATGATTTTATGAGTATTTGTCAAAAACTGACTTGAAGAAAGGACTCTACTTGCGAAAAGTAAAAATGAATCTTATTATAAAAAAATAATTTCCTATAACTAAATACTCTAAGGTCATATCACATTGTGGTTTCTAATAATGTATAAGAAACAGGTGTCTATGAAGCTATAAGAGACAGAGATAGAATTCAACAGATCTCATGGTCAGCATATTTAAAATAGTTTGCTCAGATTAGGAAGGGCACAGGCTAAAAATAGGAACTCCAAAGACTGCAATAACTAACTTTGGGACTACACTAGGGAGAAATGCAAAAGAAATCTTGCATTGGGCAAATGGTTACAAAAAGACCAGAGTTAAAATTAGCTTGAACATTATTATTGACTATTCTGTAGGGCTTAGTATCTTGCTGCACAGAGGCACTTAAATATGTAGGAAGTTTGCATCATCACAGAAGCTTCAACAAGCAAGGTAAACTCTATCTTTATACTAGACCTTTAAAGTTATAAGCAGCGGCCATATCCTAATAATAAGTACAAAGCAGTTTTTCTAGTTAGCTATGTCTCATGAAGCTTGTATGCTTGAATAACAAGGAGCATATTGCACATTAGCTCTGTGGTCTACAAAGATGTTGGATATTTTTGAAAATTAAAATATTTCCAAAAGGAGAGCTTAAGGATACAATATCTGGTCTTAGCTAAAATGCCAAATATTAATATGAAATGTGCATTGGTACATTCATTAAACTCTTAAGAACTAATGAGAAAAACATATTATTTCCTTTTTTATAAATAATCAGTCCAAAACCTAGAGAGGTTAGATGACTCAAAAAAGGTCAAGTGACTGGTTAGTGGCAGATTGAGAAATTTCTGTTTTTGGATTTTCCAGCTTCATTGAAATAGATTATTTGAACATGTAAATAATTATGTATGGAAATTTTATTCCAAAATGCAAAAGTTTATCACAATTGTTAGAGATACCACTCCAAAATAACAAGAAATTTTATGCGGTTAGCTCTCCATGGTGGCACAGTGGGTTGAGGTGCAGCACTATAAAGCTATCCACAGCCACTACAGCACGAGTTCGATACCTAGCCAGGGAGGTGACCACAGGAGAGGCTCCCCTCAGTGTGTGTGACTATTCTGTCCCCCACTCTGTCCCTGGTGAGTCCTCACAACCACCCTCCCTCCACCATCTCTGGGTATGTACTCTAGTTCTTGTATTCATGAATAAATGAATCTTTAAAAAAAAATTATGTTGAGTGCAGGTCACACCCAGAGAAATTGTTTTTGCTTGGTAAACAAGTATAAGAATTATTAATTGCTACCTATAAATGCTATTTTTCACTCTAATTTTTGTTTTTCTTACATAAATAATGAGTTTATTGTAGAGCAGTTCAAAGAGAGCTAAAATAAAAGGTAAATTATATGACTCCCCTATTTTTTAAAATGATTTTTTATTTATTTATGCATATGGGAACTGAGGTACAGGGCAGAGGTGAGGGGGTTAGAGGGGAGTGAGAGGATTCACCAGAGACTGAGTGGAGAACAGAATAGGCAGATCAAACAAAATACACTGCTGAAGGGAGTGGCAGCTGGGTCAGGAGAGGTCAGCTGAGCCATGTGGGTCACCTCCCTGGACAGGATCACACTCATGATGCAGTGGCTGAGGATAGTTGCTTAGTGCTGTGCTTTAACCTGTTGTGCCACCAGGGAAGACCTGAACTCCCTATTTTTGAACAGAGAAATCCTTTATAAATTGTAATGTCCAAAAAAGCGTACATACACACACACACACACACAGAAACAGCGTTGTATAAATGTATGTGTAATTATAAATTAAAATATAAACTTAAAATACATATAAATTACACATTAAAATATTTTATTTACATATAAATGTATCCATATATATATATATGCATGTAAAATAAATGAGATTATTCTGTATACTTTGCTTATATAATGGTTTTTGAAAATTTGTCATGGACAGCTTTCTATTTAATATACTTGCACATGATCAGTTTTTATGGCAACATTGTGGGAGATATTATTTTACTTTTATTGTCAACCATTTCTTTTTTTCTCAAATTTTATTGATTTGTCAGTCATTGCAACATAACTTTGTGAACATAATTTTGCACCTTCATATGAGCAAATGATTCACTCAGCATCCACCAAAGCTCTAGTGCCAGTTCCCTACCATATGCCCTTTCCTCTTCCCTCCCAGCATCTCTTCTGATGCCCAGTATTCTTTCCACATAGTCTAAGAATTATTTCTACTGTGCTTGGCTATATATTTTCTTTGGTTATTTATATTCCATGAATGAGAGATACCATCTAGTAACTTTCATTTTCTAATATAGTTCATTTAACACAATCACCCCCCAAATCCCTTAGTTTTATCTTAAAAGGCACTATTTCATTTTTTTTAAGTGGAGTGATATTTCACTAGGTGTTGTAATGAGCAATACTATCAAGGACATCTTGTAGTTTTAATTTTGTCTAAATTCTCAGTTATTTCCTGAAGGTAGATTTTCAGGAGTGAGTTTTGATGAATGTTGACAAGTTCTCTTGGAAGTTGTATATCCACCAGCAGTCTGCAAGAGGGCTTTCTTCACACACACACACACACACACACACACACACACACATCCATAATGTTTATCAATTGGCATTTATTAAAGTTCTTTTAGGGCCATGCTTCTGTCTTCTTAAGGATCTTGTGTTCTTTTTCTTTCTTTCTTCCTTTTTTTTGAGCATCTTGTGTTCTAACTGGCTGATCCTGAGAAAGTACAGATGTTGGAGTCACAAGAAGATCAGTTGGGTTGCATAGTTTAACAAGATAATCCATACATATGCAGGAGTACTGATATGTTATAAATGCTAAGTACATGGTAGCTATTTATTATTGGTAATATTATGTTTGACTTCTTCTGATGCATCTCCACCAGGAAAAATCTTATTATTTCAGTATCCCAATGGAATATAATATTTTATATTCCTTTCTTCATTTTTCCTAGGGTGATTTAAAACCTTTCTCTCTGTTCTAGGCACATTTAATATATTTCTGATTATATCATCACATTGTAACATAATTATTCATTTGCCTATTTGATATCAGGATATTATTGTTGGGAGTGACCAAAGATTTACTGACAAGGACTGAATTAGGGCGGTAAAGAATTTTGCCTTGCATCCAAGCTTGATAAAGTAGTAATAAAACTGACCCTGAGATCCTGAAGGTGACAGCGAACTGGGCCTCACAGAACTGGGCCTCACATCAAGGACACAGCAATGAGTCACCCCCTTTGGAATCTGAGTTTAGAATCTATATAAGAGACTCTTCCCCCTTATTGGGTGGGCAGTAGCTGCGGACCCCACTCTAGGGCCTCCGTCTCAGCTGCTGTCCAGGAGCAATAAACTGTTTGCTCAGCCTTTCTGCCCCACCCCTGCCTTCCTTTCTTGAAGCCAGTCACAAAAGTGGGGACAAAACAAATATGAAAACCTGTGAATAAGGGCCATGCCTTTCTTTCCAACTGCACAGCGTACAGGTTCTGACACATGGCAAAAAATGTAATAAATATTTGTTATATGAGTAATGAATAAAAAAATAAAAGAATAAAAGATTTTGCTCTTCAAATGATTGATCCATTACTTACTCATGACTCTTCTTCATAAGACTTACGGTATGGAAAAAAGTGGGTAGGACTATTGTCTATGAGTGCATTACTAAAAAATCCTTCTTTTCACTGTTTAGTGAGAGTTCATCATCAGAGGAGAAACTTACCAAATTCTCTGAAGGAGGGAATGTTAGTAGCTTGTCATGGAGGTGTCCTTAAGATTTCACCTTTACCGTCATAAGTGGGTCATTTTACTACTGTTATTCTATTTGTTCTTGGCCATAATTGATTGAATCACATGGAAAACTGACACAAGAGAAACCAAGCCACTTATTGTACTATGTCCATTAGATAATATTCCTTTGGAATTTGAACTAAGAAGCAGTAGCACAATTAATTGCTGCTAGAACAAAGAGGATATTTAGGGGTGTTCACGATGACTATGTTTGGTTTTGTGTACAGAGTAGCAGAATAAGCACTGCTGCAGAATGAGAATAATAACTTACATGTTCACAAAAGAGCAAAGACGAGACTGTATAACACTGCAGAGAGAAAAAGAAGAGGGAGAGGCAATGAAGGAGAAAGATAGAAAGAGAAAATTAGCTGCCTGAGATTTCCAGACCTACTTCTGGTTCTGGTCCCATGTGGGGCTTGGCTTGACTTTATGCTGTAAGTTCCAGGAGATAGCCTTAAGTTAATTTGAAATAGTTTCCTTTGGTATTTGAATGGTCTTTTTTTCTACTGGCAAGGAACTTTTTGCAAAACAGTAGAGATGTTGGTTTTATATAGTATTTTGAAAATTATTGTTTATCTTAGTGGTATCAAGATTTTGTCTTAAAAGACTTGTTAGAAGGTGTAGTTATGGGGGTATATCATGTTGCTGTCCAGTGTATAAGCGAATCACAAAAGCATTTAAGCCAAGGAGTCAAACTGGATCTGAAAAAAATCTTGTCTTTGTCCTAGAGGGTTTTTGGAATATACCATCACCACACACTGACACTAACGCTTTCTAGGGAAATCTGAGAATCTCTGGACCAGCTTTGTACCAGTAGAGAAAATGATTAGGATTCTTTATATTGAAAACAGATTGCTGATAAAAGTGGAAATGTTGCCAGTATTTTCAGTTTCCTTGGAAAAATTTTAAAAATATACTTTATCGTATGACTCACTTAAACTTTTGAAAGTTTGTTAGGGTCCGAGAACTCGATTACTGCGAAAGAGAGAGCGTCATACAAGCATGCAATTCACAAAGTAGAGTTTACTGGACTGGCTAGCCAGGGTCAAGCTGTTCCCTGCCGGACACACAGGGTTCAGGCAAGACCCCGACCAAAGGAATGTCAGGGAATATATTGGCTTTGTTGGCTCTTACATACGTCAGAGCCCGCGCAAATTCAACTGAGCAAATGGATTCAAAGATTAACAGACGTCACAGCCTGGGTCACAGTTCAACCACCCACAGACAGGTTTCCAGGAATAGATGTCTCATTTCCTGGTGCCTCAGATCCAATCAGCCTGGGCCACACCATTCCCATTATCCAATCAATTTAAATGTACATTGTCCCTCCTCAACCTATCCTGTATTCTGGGGGTGGAGGGGGTAGGAGGGGTGGGGTGCTTGCCTGGGCTTGTTTTGCTCAGGCCTGTGTTACTTCCTCCATTCCTTCAAAGTGAAGGGGAGAATATTAAAAATTACACCAAAACAACAGATATAAAGTGGAACTGGGTGACTTGTAGTGAGATCATATATATATTATTTTTGATATTTAGTACACACATCTGTAATTAGAACATAATCAACAAGGGTCATAAAAAACAGTATTCATTTTCATTTGGGAGTACTTTATTTCCTTCTGTTTTAAAAATAAATCAACTTGGTCCTCCCTGGTGGCGCAGCGGGTTAAAGCACAGCACAAAGAAGCTTAAGCCACTTCCTCATGAGTTTGATTCCTGCCTGCCCCGGAGGTGACCACATGGCGTGGCAGACCTCTCCTGACCAGCCCGCTACTCCCCTCAGCAGTGTACTTCGTTGATCTGCCTGTTCTGCTCCCCACTCTGTCTTTGGTGAATACTCTCGCCCTCTTTATCTCTGACCTGTACCCCAGTTCTGTATGAATAAATAAACAAATCTTTAAAAAAATAATAAATCAACTTGGGCCACTCCAGCCAGAGCCTGTAACAGGATGGTCCCTAGGAAAAGGGGAAGTTCCATATTCCCTGCTCCACCCAGAAGGAGGGTAGCTGAGCAGAGAAAAAGGAGAGAAGAGGAGAAAAAAAAATAGATGAAGCTGGAAGGAGAAGGAGGAGACCTGAGGAAGCGACATGGAGCAGCAAGATGTGATGAAGAAACCGGGCTTGTTTCCTGACCCTGGACTGGTTAAGGCAGATGTGGGTGAGATACCTCTAAGGAGATGACTATGGCAGTGTTTTTATTGATTTTGATTTTGCTCTTTTCCTCCCAGATTTGTCTGGCCATTTCTGACCCTTTTCCATGGGTCCCAGCCAGAAGTTTTTAGTCTAGTGGTGGGCTTTAAGGCCTTGCTTTGGACCAATCCCTTTTGGGTTGATTTGCCCACAAGGGGATGGGTAACTTCAGGTGTTTGATTTAGAAGTTATATTCTTTGTGTTCTGTATTGTATACTCACTGTATTAAAATCCCTTTTCATTAAAGTTTTATATGTTTTGTCTTATTGCAGTGGATGGCAGAGCCCACCTAGAGTAGGCAGGTTTTGAGTTCAGGGGTGCCCCTCTCACCCTGTCCTCTAACAGATTTGGGGAGGCCTATAACAAGCCCACCACTGCAGCATTCACCAGGAAATCCTCTAGGGAAAGCTCTAGTTACTATATTCACCACCTGGAAATACTCAATAGTGGGAGAAGAAAACCTAAGCCTAACAGAAACACCATCTACAGCAGAGTAAACCTGAAAGCAAGCCATGGGGAGAAAGGAAAATACAAATGGTTAAGCAAGTCCTCAGGGGAACAATATTTCACCGAAAGAAAAGCAATTTCCAGAACCTTGTAACATATAGAGAAAAACTTTTCTTCTTATCAGATAAAGAACTCAAATTTGGCATAGTTAAGATAATAATAGAATAGTATAAACAAAACTCAGAAAAATATATCAGAAATATACAAGAATCCTCAGAAAAAGAAAGGAAGGCTATGCAAAGCACAATGAACAAGGCTATGCAAAGCACAATGGAGGTTGAATTTTTTTTTTATAACAGTTTATTTTGGAGGTTGAAACTTTTAAATGAGAAAACAACAGCATTTCAGGATGTTAAAATCTCAATGGAGGACGTTAAAAAAAAATCTGGGAAAAGCCATGAAAGTAGAATTGACCCAATGGAAGAATGAATCCGTGATTCTGAAGATGCACATATAAGAAGAATCAAGAGATAGCAAAAGAAAGAGAGATACAGGGCCCTTCCTGGTGAAGCAGCATGTTAAATCACAGCACTAGGAAGCTAAAGCCACTTCACCATGATTTTGATTCCCACTCACCCCGGAAGTGCCCACACCAGAGGTGTTCCACATGGCGTGGCAGACCTCTCCTGACCGGCCCGCTGCTCCCCTCAGCAGTGTACTTCCTCAGTCTGCCTGTTCTGCACCCCACTGTCTCTGGTGACCTCTCGCTGCCCCTGCACCTCTGGCCTGTACACCAGCTCTGTATGCATAAATAAATAAATCTTATTAAAAGAGAGAGAGAGATACAAAGTGGAAAGAATGAAGAAACACATTGAGAATTATCTGATACTATGAGGAAAGGAAATATAAAAATCATAGGAATCCCAAAAGGAGAAGAGAGAGAAGGGAACTGAAAAATTATAAGGATTGGTTAAAGAAAACTTTCCAAACTTGAAGAAGGAAATGAACATAGAAATACAGGCAGCTACAAGAACACCAAAGTACCTGTAAAATGGAAATTTATAGCAAGACACATAATCGTAAAGATTCCAAGTTTCCAAGACAAAGAAAAAATAATGAAACTGACTAAGGGAAAGAAACATATAATCTATAAGAAACACCTATAAGACTAACATTGGCTTTCTCTGAAGAAACACTACGGGTAAGAAGAGCAGGGACTGAAATATTCAAAATAATCCAAGAAAAAAAAAAAAAGCCAGCTAAGAATACTTTAGCTAGGGGAGAAACAAGGATCTTCTCAGGTAAACAAAATCTTGAGGAATATGCAACCATGAGCCCCTCCCTCTCTGAAAAATATTAAAAGGAGCTTTAGATTGAAAAACAGAGTGGGATTGTTATAGGGCACCTCAATTCAGAGAGAGGCACCCCTGAAGCCCCAAAACCTGCCTGCTCTAAGTGGGTTCTGCCATCCGCCGCAGCAAGACAAAACATATAAAGCTTTAATGAAAAGTGACTTTAATACAGTGAATATACAATATGGAACACAAAGAATATAACTTCTAAATCAAACACCTGAAGTTACCCATCCCCTCGTGGGCAAAAGTCAACCCAAAAGGGATTGGCCCAAAGCAAGGCCTGAAAGCCTGCCACAAGACTAAAGCACCTTCTGGCTGGGACCCATGGAAAAGGGTCAGAAATGGCCAGACAAATCTGAGAGGAAAAGAGCAAAAACAAAATCAATATAAACACTGCCATAGTCACCTCCCTACAGGTATCTCACCCACATCTGCCTTAACCAGTCCAGGGTCAGGAAACAGGCGCGGTTTCTTCATCTCATGTTTGCTGCTCCATGTGGCTTCCTTAGGTCTCCTTCTCCATCTGCCTTCCTTCTCTCTTCTCTCTCCTTTTTCTCTGCTCAGTTCCACCCTCCTTCTGGGTGGGGCAGGGAACCTGGAACTTCCCTTCTCGTAGGGACCACCCAGTTACAGGATGAACATAAAGAACTGAATAAGGAATGAAATAGAATCACAACACTGTGAACAAAAGGGCATTAACACACTTCCACATTAATAATCATTCTAAATGTCAATGGACTGAATTTACCAACATAAAATCCAACCTTCTGCTGCCCCTAGAAATCCCCTAAGTTTGAAAGATAAACACAGACTGAAAGTAAAATATTTGAAAACAATTCTCAAACATATGGCACCAAAGGAAGCAAAAAGGCCAATACTTACATCAGTTAAAATAGACTTTTTATGAAAAAAAGACAACAAGAGGGCCCTTGCTGATGGCACAATGGGTTAGGGTGTAGCACTATGAAGATATTCACAGCCACTGTAGCATGAATTCAGTTCCCAGGGAGGCAACCCACAGAGAGTGGCAGACTTCTCCTGACCCACCCACTATTTCCTTCAATAGTGTGTTTCAGTTCATTTGCCTGTTCTGTTCCCCACTCTGTCTCTGGTGAGTCCTCTAGCACCTCTCACCTGTGCCCCAGTTCTTGTATGCACAAATAAATAAATCTTTAAAAACAAAAAAGACAACAAGAGACATGGATGACACTATATAATGATCAAGAAGACATAACACTAATCAATATATACATCACCAAATGAAGGAGCACCAAAATATATTAGATAGTTTCTACTGAATCTGAAAGCAGACACTGGATAAGATACATGGGTGGTAGGAGACTTCCACACCCCACTCTCACCAATGGACATATCAATGAGATAGAAAATAAACATGGACATAATTGCCCTAAAGAAAGATCTAGACTACATGGTCCGAACAGATATTTATAGGTTCTGCAGTCTTCTTGCCCCCCAATAAAATGAATACATATTTTCCTCAAGTGCTCATGAATCATTCTCCAAGGATGACCACATAGTGAATCATGAGAAAAATGTCAACAAGTAAATGAATATTGAAGTCATACCAGCTATCTTCTCTGACCATAAAGGTATTAACTAGAAATCAACTGCAAAAAGAAAGCAAGGAAATCATCCAAGTGTGGAGGCTGAACAACACACTACTGGAAGACCACTGGGTTAATGAGGAAATCGAAGTGTAACAGATACAGGTTTCACGGACTCCGCCCCCACTCGATGCTGGAACTCCAAATCCCATCAGTACCAAGAAGAAGCACGCGGGGACATGAGGGCGGAGCTGAGCAGCCAGGTGGGGATAAAACCGGACACGTGGGCTCTGGGGCT
>NW_004567104.1:17462627-17463220 GCF_000260355.1 Condylura cristata | reverse complement strand
TTTGAAGTGTGTCCATAATACGATTGAATCATAAGCGCACGGGTGAAGACCCACAGACAGGCAACCCAATTCACATTGGGGTGCCCTGTAACAGAAGTAGAAATCAAAAAGTACTTTGAGGACATATTTGAGACACAACAAAAGCAGTTTTAAGAGGGAAGTATATAGCAATACAGGCTCACTTCAAGAACCAAGAAACAACCCCTCAAAAACAAAAACAAAAAACCTAATCTCTTATCTCAAGGAACTAAAAAAGAAAAAACTCCTAAGGCCAGTAGAAGGAAAGAAATAATAAAAGTATTAAAGCAGAAACAAATGAAACAGAAGTCAAAAAGACAGTCCAAAAGGTAAATGAAGCTGAAACCTTCTCTTAAGATAAAAACAAAATAGACAAACCTCTAGCTTAGGCTTAAAAAAAAAAAAAAAAAAAGAGAAAACTCAAATAGGATAAAAAATGAAAGAGGAGAGATCACAATAGACATGGCAAAAATTCAGAGGATAAGAGATTACTGTGAACATATATATGCAAATGAGTTCAAGATTGTGGACGAGATGGAAAAATTCTTAGAATTTTACAATCCAAGACTTAATAA
>NW_004567104.1:17460661-17462362 GCF_000260355.1 Condylura cristata | reverse complement strand
TTCCCCACTCTGTCCCTGGTGAATCCTCTCACCCTCCACATCTCTGGCCTGTACCCCAGTCCTGTATAAATAAATAAATCTTTAAAAAAAAAATTGAGAAAGAGGGAATACTTCCAAAAATATTTTATGAGACCAACATCCACTAACACCGAAACCAAGCAAAGATTACACACACACGTACACACACAGGCCAATCTCCCTAATGAACAGCTCATAAAATGCTCGATAAAATTTTAGTAAACCAAATCTAACCATTGGATTATACACCATGACCAAGTGGAATTTATCCCAGGGACATAAGAATGATTCAAATCCAAAAATTAATCAACATAAACTCAGCACATCAACAAAAGGAAAAGGAAAACCTACACAATGTTATCAATAGATGTCTGGAAAAGATGTGTTAAAGTTCAACATACATTTATGATGAAAACCCTTAAAGAACTAGGGATAAAAGGATCATATTTAAACGCAATAAATGCCATATATGACAAACCCACAACTAGCATCATTCTCAATGGTAAAAAACTAAAAGACTTTCCATTAACATTTGGTATAAGACAAAGATGTCCACTCTCACCACTACTACTCAACATAGTACTAGAAGTTCTAGCTAGAGGAATTAGGCTAGAGAAAGACAAAAAGGAATCCAAGTTGGAAAAGAAGTAAAGCGACCATCATTTGTTGATGATATGAAAATATATAGAGAACTCTAGAAAATCCACTGGTCAAAAAAAATAGTTGCCTCTTAAAAGAAATGTTATTAATATTTTAGCTTATGCTTTTGCAGATTTTTTCATTTATGCACATGATATATTTAAGTTTAAAAAGAACTATTTTACATATTATTGTATAAATTGCTTTTTAATATCTTCTATGTAAACATAATTTTAATGAATTTTTTATTTATGATGTACTAGAATCTAATATATCCTTATTCTTGGCAGTTTCATCTTTCTCATTTTACTAGTTGTGCTTTAAAAGACCTCTCATTCTGTGATAAATTTTCTTATAAACTAAATATGTGAAATAGAAGTGTTTTCTTCAGAGGATCAAGCTTTTAGGGAGCTCTCAGGTTGGAAATGTGTTGTGGATTATATACATAAGCTTTTTAAAACATTTTAAGTAGTCACCAAATCAAATGTCAGGTTTTTGTTTGTTTGTTTGTTTTTTTCCTTTTCTGGAAGACCAAAGAGAAGGATTTGGAAGTAGGGCCTGTGCACCCCCTTGTGTTACCTGGATGGAATGTGCTGCCAGTGCTCCTTTGCTGTGTAAGAATAGATGGACCATCTCAATGCTTAGGAAGAAGTAAGCTTTGCAAAAGATTCTAGTTGGAAATCAAAGCATAAAAAAAGACAATGCGATTTGTCTTCATATTTTTTCTTTTTCTTCCTATGAAGTTATCCTGATGTTGGATTATCAGATATGATTCTCGTTTTATTGTAATCCATCTTTGATACAATGTCATTTTGTATAATTAAAAAATTAACAATAACATACACATTGTAGAAAATGCAGAAGAGTGTTGGGAAAAATCAGTGCATTAAATCTATCTATATACTATGTAAATTATATAGTGGATAGTATACTAGTATAAGGATTTTCCTCTTGCTTTTTAAAATATTAATTTTTTATGAGAAGTTAGTTTCCATAATAATGAACATTACTGAATCTTCATGACACGGAGAATACATGACATGT
>NW_004567104.1:17431117-17454506 GCF_000260355.1 Condylura cristata | reverse complement strand
TACACTAAATAACATTTTGCTTCTTCATTTGTGAAAAAATCTTTTAAATTTATTTGTGTATCTGTGAGCCTTATTTTATATGAATGTGCTAGGATTGTTCTGAAATGTCAAGTTAAAGTGGTGATTTTAGGTGTATTTGTCTTGTTCTTTACGTCAAAAATTAATTATTTAATTTTTCCCCCTTATGCATAGTGTTTGCGGTAGCTTATTTGTAAATATATTTCATTAAGTTAAAGAGATTTTCTTCTATTTTTGTTTGCAATGAATTTTATTAGGTCTGGATATTGAATTTTATCAAAACTTTTTTCTGCACTTAGGTAGAAATAACATGTTATTTCTCTTTTAACCTGCTAGTATGGTGAATTATTTAGTTGAATTCTTAAATTAAAGCAATTTTGTATTTTTGGGATAACCCAACTTAAACATGATAAATTATCTCTTTATGTACTGATAGATTTAATTTGCTAATATTTAGTTTAGGAATTTCCTATCTGTTCCATGTTCAGGATCTAGATAAAGATACCATTATTTTTTATGTTGTCATGAAAAAATAAAGATGTTTACACAATACTTTTTTTATTTAGGTATTTTTACTATTTGTTGAAAAAAGTTTGGTTTGCTAAAATATAACCTTTATTATGTATTACTCCTGTGCATACTTAGGGGAAAAATGTAGGGAAGATTCATAGGTTAGATTACTCCTACATGTCTTCATGACAATATATAGGCTGTGTTAAATGAATTCTGAAACTACTTCTTAGTCAATACAAACTAGTGTATTTCACCAAGTCAAAGACGTCATCAATTGCATGGGGTAAAATATATTCCTTTAGAGCATTCTTGCTTTGTTTCTGTCCTCTTGGGGTTTAGAATAGTTTTTTCATAAATACTTAATGTGTATATCTTTGAATCTTATTTTTGATTCCCTTAATCCATCTGTGAATGTTATGTGTTTCTTTTTCTATCTCTAAGCTAACTCTATTGATTATGTGGGAGAGATGGACTTAGTTGTAGGTGGAGTGGAATGTTCTAGGTATGGAAGTGGTTCATACCTTTAGAGAGTTGTTATCAATACTGGATATTTTTACCTGTCTCTCTGGCAAATGACTTCACACTTTTTTTTTTTCTTTTTAAATGGGATCTGAGCCCCCCGTTGCCTATATTTTCTGGTTCCTTACTCTTTTAACCTACCTTAGGGAATAATCAAACATGAGTGAAGTTCAGCAAATGAAACAAACAGAAGTAGATTGGCAGACCCACGTAGCACACAGAAGTATGTGACCCTTTCAGCAGTGGGCAGTGATTTATAGACTACTACCAGCTGTTGCCAGAAGAGAGAGAAAAAAGGAAGACTTCTCATTTCAGGGTAGGTCTGGCTCATGAGTAGCAAACATAGTTTATCATGTCCCCTCTGCTTAAGATTCTAAGCCATTATGATTTTTTGATCCTCATCAAAGTAAGTGGATAAAATTATTACATCAGAATTATTATGACACGCTTTTTTTTTTTTTTAAACTCTCATTGACTTTCCAGTCATTTACTGAGGTCTTTAGGTCTTCAAATGAGTTTTCTTATTGAGAAAAATACAAATAAAGATCCCTTATAATGTCTCCTTCAGGCTGTCATGTGTAATAAATTTGAGGCATTTCTCTCTTGTGTTAGTTATTAAACAAGACAGGATGAACTATAGAGTTTGGAGACAGAGATACATTAAAAAGAGACACTATTAACTCAAGTAAAGGCAGCCTGGGATCCATCCGTTGTTTATTTTGCACCATAAAAGACAGCAGGGAGGAAATGAGCAAAATCCATGCCTTCTTATTCTTCCCTCTCAGGAAAGAGAAGATAAAAGTAGGCTGCAAATGAAACAAAAGGTGAAGGTAGAGATGTAAAGGATGAAAATAATGATATCCATGCATCATTGACTAGTCAATAATCAGAAAGATGAAAAAAACTGAAAAAAAATCTTATTGAGACAGAGGAAAATAACTGCTGTTCTATACTTACCTGAATAGTCTTCTATTTCCAATTTTAAAAGTAAAGCAGCCTGTGAGAAAAGAGGCCTGTCAACTTACTTATTCTTATCCATGCGTCACCAGAGGGCACTAATAAATGTTTATAGAAAGTTAAAATTCTAAAATAGAGAGTGCAAAGCTGTAAGCTTGGAAACTGGTAAAGTCCATTACCACCGTGTTTTTATCTGTAAACTGAGATGTTTCCATCTACCTGTTAATGAATGTCTCCTAAACTGAAATACTTATTACCTAAATTAAGATAGGCATTTTTAATTTTAAAACCATGTTTTACATTCAGATGATTTTTTGATATATCCAATTAGAACAGGTTGCAATTGGTTCAGAAATCTCAATGTAAAAAAGAAATGTTGACTTTGAGAGACAGTGGTGGCACCTATATCACTCGTCTAGTGATTGTAGTTGGGAGTTATAGCTTTTCCTTTAATTATCAATCTGATGCTATGCCTTGATTTTCTGGACATACTTCAATGACTGTGGATATGGTGCAGTGAGGTTGACAGGGATGAGACTACAGGAATTTTAGAATTTTTTCACAATTTGAAATCTCAAGGAAAAAATATCTCCCCACCAAAAGAAAAGGGATAAAGGACAGAGTTGAAATTTATGTAACACATACTTCAAAAGAAAATGCACGTAGGCTTTTGCAACATAATGCTGTTTTGTACAAAACTTGACTTAATAAAAATATGTTTATTTTGGACTATTGACAGTATAGTTTGTTAAAAGGTAATTACAAGTATATTAGTTAAAGTTACACATTTATAGGACTTTATTTAGTTTTTACAAACAATGCAAGGAAAATTTTGAGAATTGAACAGATGATCATTATTTTAGTGAAAGAAAAGAAAGAAATTATGTTCAGGACTAGGCATCAATATGGAGAGCACTTTCTTTCTTTCTTTCTTTCTTTTTCTTTTAAAATCTCATTGCTTTGGCCCTCCCTGGTGGCGCAGCGGGTTAAAGCGCAGCACTGAGAATCTGAAGCCACTTCCGCATGAGTTCGATTCCCGCCTGCCGCCTGCCCCGGAGGAGTCCACATGGCGAGCCAGATCTCTCCTGGCCCGCCCGCTGCTTCCCTCAGCAGTGTACTTCGTCATTCTACCTGTTCTGCTCCCCACTCTGTCTCTGGTGAAGCCTCTCACCGCCCCTGAGCCTCTGGCCTGTACCCCAGTTCTGTATGAATAAATAAATAAATCTTTAAAAAAAAAATCTCATTGCTTTTTCAGATATTTTTACTTATGGTTATTTATTTATTTATTTTTATTTTATAACAGTTTATTTTTACATCATTTTGTACATTTTTTTTTTCATTTCAATTGTAATCCCCGTAGGGCACTTGCTTTCTTAAAAAGGGGGTGAATGGGGAGGAAAAAAGCATAACTCTAAAATTTGTTGAATGTAAATTTTATCTTAGTCTTAGTTGTCATGATACTACTCCACAGTTTCTCCTACTCCAAATTCTTCATTTTTATCATTTAAGTAATAGATTTGAAAACTATAAGTGGTTCCATAGATTAAAGTTTCTCTACATTTATTTTAATGATAAAATCAAGAGGATATAAAATAGGATAAAAACCTATAGGATTTCTATCTGTCATCATCTTTAGAGTTAGTTTCACTTAGTAAAAATCCCAAGCTAACATGAACAACTATGAAATGCAAGATCTTTTCATTTGAAACCTCAAAACATAAGCCAAATGTTGAATGACCCTGCTCATCTGAGAGAAATGACTCTGTCTTAACAGGTGGCTAAGCTTGATGATTCACAGTATGTCCAATTGAGCCAATCTTGGCAAAATGCTTTTTATCAAAGGCTTCTGCTTCTACAAAAAGGGATTTTGCATACAAAATGTCAGAATCTTTCCAGAAAAATCCCTATTAATTATTTCTTCTTTCAGGAATCTCCTCTCAGGTACTATTCACCAGTTTTCTCTTCTGTGCTAAACCTTGCCCTCATCTGTCCCCAAGAAACTCTTAATTCTGTGACTGCTGCTTCTAGCTGTTTTATTTTTCAGAGAAGCTTCTCTCTTCCTGTGAAAAATGCCATCTTCCCATGAAAACAGAATCATCGTTGGCTTGCTTTGTCCAGAAGTGGGCTATCAAAGCAGCAACTCATTAGAACTGCTTCCTTATTTCCTTTTCTAACATAAATTTTCTTTCTAATACTGAGAATTATTATAAAACAAGTAAGACATGTTCTTACAAATAAACAAAAGGAAGAAAGTCATTGTTCGTTCCCTGTGGACGAGTGGATGAGAAGGTATAATTACTGAGAATTACTTATTGTGGAGAGCTTACCACAGTTTACTGGTGGAATATCTTCAAAGACTTAATTTTGCCTCTAACACATTGTATACAAGTGAAGCTACATAACTGTTGAAGTGTAGAAGGAAAATGTTACTTGTTTTAAACATACTATGCTGGGAGGTTCTTAGGAATACTGACATCACAGTAGTGCTCAGTTTTGTAATATTAATTTTTCTATTGCTATATAAACTTATTGGCATAAAAACACATTATCTCAGCTTTGTTGGAATCAGGAATCTGAGCATGACTTAGTGACAGAATTCAGTCTGTTATGGGTGTAGTCCCGAAGTTACCATTTTTTTTTTTTTTTTTTTTGCTGTCTGTTAGTCAACTATCTCACCTCCTTGAGACTACTAAAGTATTTTGAGCCTACCTGAGTTTTGTGCTGGTAAAAAACTGAGGTGATTATGTTAAGTGAAATAAGTTTGAAGGAGAAATCACAGTGCCAGATGCTTTCACTGATATATATAGAACACAGAGAAAAACAACCACAGAGTAACAACCCTATAAATATGAAGTAGAATCAAGGCTGCTAGACTGGTGGGGAGTATAGGGGTGGGAACAAAGGTGGGAGACCCAATTGGCTAGAGTAAAACAGTATGGATATTTTGATGGTGGAAGGTGGTGGGTGTGGTGTGGTAACATACATATGAAGAGGTGTGAACCTATTCTTTTAAATCATGTATAGAGCTGTAAACCAATGTTACCTTGATGAAGAAAAGAATGCTTTTTGATGTGGTATTACTTTGTTTGAAAATCTTTGGTTCTTTTGGCTCAGGATGTCTAGTTTGTTTTACATAGTGAGATGAACTCAGCAATTTCTTTAAATGAATTTTCTATCTTTTCTCTTTTCCTTCCAGGCCCTCAGTAATACGGATATTGTTTCTCTTCTGGTTATACCAAAGGAATCTGACAATTTTTCACTTTTTAAAAATTCTTTTTTCTCTTTCTTGTTCTATTTGTGTCTTCACCACTACACTTTCAGGCGCACCGATTCTCTCCATAACTTATGCTTGTGCTTGTCGACTGCTCATGTCCTCTGTAGTATTTTTTACTTCAGTTACAGTTTTTTTTTCTTTTAGATCTATTTGTTCCAGTTGTTATCAGCCTTATATTTTCTTGACTTTTTTTGTTCGTGTTTTGCATCTCTTTGTTGTTTTTCTTAATATGGCAATTTGGCAAGCACGGTTATAATTATCACCTGAAACTAATCATCAGGCATATTTTGCAGTTCTGTTGGGTTGATACTTCAAGTTTTTTTTTCTTTTAATTTCTCTAGAATTTGTGATATATTTTGTGGCATCTTCATTTTCAGTTTATGTGGTTTGATGTAAGGAATTTCCTTTTGTTGTCTTAATAAATTGGCTTTATTAACCTCCTACAGGTTGCTGGGTATAATCCTAAATATTTTACAGAGGATATTTAGGTGTCTTATTGTTTCACACATTGACGCCTTTGCTGCTTTTCAGATGTCTGTATCAGTAGTGCCAGTAAGGGGTAATAGGAGAAGAAAATTGAGGGGTGTTGAAATGTTGCCTAAAGTGAGCATAAAAGGTTCAAGAGTTCTACACTGTTATGGGAACTTGAATTGTGCAGTGGGAACCCACCTTTTTCTCTCCTATAGGCCAACTCTGCTTCCAGAATGTCTTGGTTACTCTCATGCTAGCCGCAACCTATAGGTTTGATTGAGTGATAGTGTAAGGTGAAGACTATAGCTGAGACACGGCCACTAAACAGAATTGTACCCTGCCTTCTGAATAAGGAGTCTAATCCTGGGGCACTGTTTCCCATCAATAAGATCCAGGTTTGTAAGTTCTAGTTAGTGAAAGCAATCAGTTGTTGCATTTGCTTTTGCTGTGCCTGGTGTAAAACAGGTGTTTTGCATATCACAACTCAGTTACAAATAATGAGAAGACACATGTGATCCCATCTTGCTCTCCCAGCCAATGGGTCTGAGTTTTGGAGCCTCTAAATAATCATCACTCTGCATTTTTACTGCTATAGTTCTCTAGTGGTGCATACTGTGTCCTGCATACCAACTCTCTGCACCCCCTTCTCCAGTGTAGTGCCTGGTTTTCAAAATTCCTTATTTGCTGCATTCCCAAATGCATGCAACGAGGCCACAGAGGCAAACAGGAATCAAGCAGCAGCTGGTTCTTTCTCTGGTAGGTAATGCTACCCTAGCATCACTCTAAACACAATTTAATTATAGCCGGTCCTACCCTTTCAGCTGTACAGTTACTTTGGATGCATATGATGGTCATCTGTTGATCGTGTTATCACTTTGTTTTACTATAGCTTGTTTGTGAAGATGCAAAAGAGACCAGTTTAAGGTATTCACTCTGCTGCCATTTTATTGAATTCTTTTTTTTTAAAAGATTTATTCATTCATTCGTTTATTTATTTATGCATACAAGAACTGGGGCACAGGCCAGAGGTATGGGGCGAGGGTGGTTGTTGAGAGGCTTCACCAGAGACAGAGTGGGGAGCAGAACAGACAGACATGCTGAAATACAATGCTGAGAGGAGCAGTTCAGGAGAGGTCTCTCACACCATGTGGGTCTCCTCACCAGCTGGAGATAGAACTTGTGCTGCAGTGGCTGCAGAGAGCTTCACAGTGCTGTGCTTTAACCTGTTGCACCACCAGGGAGGTCCCCGTCTTGCTGCCACAGTTATGAAGTCATTTTTGTTGATTTCTCTGTGAACTTGCTGGAATTTCTAGAAATAAAGTCCAAAAATTGTAGGTAACTCTACACTCCCACCAACAGCTATTCCCAGGAGTTTCTTATTCTCATTCTAGTTCATACTTAGTTTTTTGAAATTTGCCTAACATACCATTTAAACATTTAAATGGTAACTATCTGTTTGCAAACTCTAAGTTTTCTATTCTAGACAGACATAGCTTAGCTTCCCAAGATGTTCTTATCTTTGCAGATTTTGATAGCAGTTTGCTTGGTAACCTCACTTTTCTGATGGATACAAGGAAAATGAATTTTCCTTTAGTCCAGGTTTTTCTTGTTATAAACACTACTGTGACTTCTTCAAATGCTATATGTTGGGCCTGAAACTAAAAGTAGCGCTCTGAACTCTCGTGTCAACATGTCTAATATCACAATATACTTATTGGCGTATTTAATAGGATTTCATCAAATGAATAATTCACTGTGGGAGAAATGACAGTTTTATGATGTTTAGCTATAGTTTCAATAACAGGAGATGTCTTTTCACTGGCTTTTGTCTACATTTGTGTCTTTTATAATTGATTTCAATCTTCCTCCCAAAGATTTTGCACAATTGTTATGCTTACTTTTAAGAATTTAATTCTCTTTATTGTACTATATTATGTTCTACCATTGTTGATTTCTTTTATTGCTTGAATCAGGTTTATCTTTGAATTTCTGGGGATTTTTGCATACTTTCATATCATCTATAGTAGAATAATATCAGTTTTATTTAACAACTATTATGCTTTCAATTGATTTTTCTTGTCTATTTGCATTGATTAGTATCATTACCATAAAAGTTCATTAGAAATAGTGATAATAGCATCCTTGCCTGTTCCTGACCTTAGTGGAAATGCCTCAAGTCTTTCTTCAAGTGTGATGCTTTAATATCCTTGGCATATACTATTAGACATACCCTTTAGTGTAGCTATTAATCCCAGGATGGGGCTTGGGAGTTGGAGTAGAGTTTCAAATGCAGAATGTCGGCCCCAATTCCACAGTGTCTCATACAATAGGTATGGGGCAGCGTATACTAGAAGAACACTAGAATAGCAATTCTTAAGAAGGGATTTTAGTGAGGTGGTCTCTAGTCGTGTGAAGGGAATCTCTGCTCTAATCTAATTACTGATTCTTAGTGCTCGTTGGGTTGGGTGATTAACAGTGATTGTGAATAGGTAGCCACATGGTAAAAATGAATGTAGATAATTCTGAATTAAGAATGTTAAACATGTTTAAATATAGTTTCCAGAAATTTTACTATAATAAAATAACTTATTTTCCAAGGAGATATTTTTCTTTTGGTTACTCTACCAAATTGGTTATTCCAAATTCACATGTTACTGAATTTATTTTATTGTTTATTTTATATAGATTGTTTTGTGTGAGGGTATGTCAACTGTTAATAGCTGGTGTTCTAGTTATTAATAGTTGGGAATACCAGCTTGCAAATCTTGTATTAAGTGATTTTTCTATTATTTCTCTTTATTTGCTTGCCTTGAAAGATTTAATGACCCTTTTTCCCCTGTCCCCAATACATAGTTTTAGTATGTAGGGATTAAATCTAATTATCAGGAAAGGATTAAGTGACTTCTAGCAAATACACATTAACTTTTCCTCTGAATATTCACATTCTTTTCTGTTTATTCTCTTAATAAAATGTATACCAAAGAAACCTATTTTGAAGCCCTCCATTTCCTATTAGTGCCTATTAACTAAAGTAGGATGTGGTCTCGAATTACCTCATATAAAAGATACAAAGCCCACATGACCAAAAATTTAGCACTCATATAACAACTGTTTCAGAAGTGGCAAGGTCTTTATTGTTTAGAATTTCTGATGTTGTGGTTTTATTCAAAGGGTTATAGAAAAGGTCTTTGGAAACATTCCTGTAGCAAATTATTTTGGCTGAATTATAAATTCTCAAAAGTGGAGTTTTATTATAATGGACGCAGAGTGAAATAAGTTTCAACAGTGTTTGTAGGCAGCACTTTATAATGAGGATTGAGTACATTGCTATATTATGACCGCCAGTGTATCTTTTCACTATCTCCGCAAAGCACTCCTAGCTTTTATACACAGTACTACTGGTCAAGTGTTTTGTGAGTTTCCCTGTTTCTTTCATCTCATTGTTTAACGCATCTTCTGCATATGAAACACTGCAATCCTAGATGACCCTGTCAGGTTTAAATTATTATCCCTGGATCATTCTCTGGTTAGAAATGCTCTGCTTATTTTCTTCTGTAAAAGTAAACAACAGCTTCAACTTCACATGTCAACAACTCTATAGAACATTCTAGTCAATTTGGATGAGTCCTACCTTCTTAATAGCAGAGTCTGAAATGTGGTTGGCTGATAAGATTTAGAAGAATAATGAAGGTTAACTAACTTTGTATTTCTGCTTTATAAATTGCAAGACATTTAATATATATAATCAAATTAGAAAAACTATGTTATAACCTTGTGAGGCAAATGTTGCCATTATCTCCATTTTATAAAGGAAACAAAAACCAAAAAAATTAACTGTCTTTTTCAAAAACTCTTATTCAGGACTCTAAAGTTAGGTAATTTGTTGTGAAAATCTGTATTCTTTCTACACCACAAAATTTCATTTCTCCAAGTTACCTTCTACTCAGATTAGCAAAGTTGAAGGGAATTTGCTTAAATGAATGCACTTTCAATATCAACAACAAATTTTCCAGTTACAAACCCTTTCCAACAAACTTCATAAAGGCATGGGATGCAGGGAAATGAGTTATAAGGAACAAAATTTGGGTACCCTATAACCACTTACTAGCCTTGTGACCTTGGTAATATTACCTTCCTTAAGACTTGTTCCTATTTGTGAAAATGGGGACAAAAGTGCTTACTTTATATACTTAAATAAATTAAATTAATGCTACAAGAGTTATGACAATATTTATGAACCATACCCAGTATAACATGAAGAGACTTCATTCTATTTGTTTTAAGAGAGATAAAATGATAGCTGTTTTTAACCATATGGGCAGAATTTGACTTGAATTATACCTGATTATCAGAACCTTCTGATACTGGTAAACACTGAAGGTTAAAAAAAATCCCTCCACTCTGTATTCTGGAAAGTGACTTATTGAAATTTACAGATGACCCCCTTGTTTAACTATACTCAAGCCAGATACAAGCCATCCCAATTCCTTTTCTTTATAAATGCTTTTCTTTGCTTTATAAATGATTAATTGAACTAATCAACCAGGAAAGAAATTATTAACTAAATTTAGTTTAATCTTCTCTCCAATGTACAGGACACAGAACTTTAGCCTACCCTCAGTATGTGCCATCATATAACATACGCTCCCAAGGGAGGGGAAGGTGCGAAGAGTTTGAGCTAGTTTGCCGGTGTCTCTTATTACAAGAACATTAATCCCATTATATTAGGGCCCATATGCATGCTCTAACTTAATTTTAATTCTTTACTTCAAAGAAAACCACACTGAGAGTAGGGCTTCATCAGATGTATTGGGAAGTGGAGGGACAGATATGTTCAGTTTGTACATACATATTAGTATAAAAATTTATATTAAGATTATTCTTCTTGACTCTTTTTTTTCAACTGTTGAACAGAATTGTGAGAATCAGAAGGCAACAGAGTGAAGAGTCCACTTGTTGCATGTAGGTGTAACAATGCTGAGACACCATTTACTTCTCACTCTGTCTGTTGCTGGTGAGTTGTGTCTACAATTTATAATGTCTTTCTAACTCTCCCTTAAATGTTATGATCATTGCAAGAAATAAAAATAACATTTGCTTCTGTGACCAATTTTCAAAATGGTGAAGTGGGCCCAATGCCATTTCTCCAATAAATTGTTTTTATCCTCTGCACAGGTACCTTTTATTTAAATTTTAAATTTCAAAATGTATTTGGAGGAGAGGATTGTACTAACTTCAACATTTCTCAATATTCAATATTTTTCAAGAAAAGTTCAAGACAGATTTTGGGGGTTTAGGCTATAATGAGGAGAATTGAAGCAGTGTCTGTAAGCAGATCTGTGCAATGAAAACAGTTCTCTAGTTCTGTCTGTCCCCAGGCTTGATCTCCAGGTTAAGGTTTCAATTGTAGAGGAACAATTACAAAGGGAAGGGACAAGTTTCTGAGAACTCTTCCCACAGTATTAGAAAATGACCTGGTGCAGACTGTTCAGAATCGTGTTCCCACCAAAGTTGGAGAACAGACCACTCAATAGTTCTTTAGTGTTAGAGACAAACTTCTACTCTTCTGTTCTACACTGTCTCTCTCTCTCACGCACACACTGTTAACCCCATCTGGTTGTGTGTGCAAATAATTGTTTTTGTTTTGCCAAACTGCCATTATTATACATATATGAATATAACAGATGCTAGGGGTGACTGCACATAAATTGGAGGAGCTTTCATTACTTTAATACACTAATTCCACATATTTCAACCTCCTTTTCTCCCCCTGTACTTCCTGCCTCCCAGAAGATTGGTCCTAAAAGCTTCACTAAGGTCTTCTCAGGTTTGCCAACAGTTTCTACTCAGACTAAGACTACCTAGAATAGAGTATGTGCAGGAAAACTCTTATATTTGCCTTGGTATGATCTTTGTCATTACTTTTTTATTTCCTATCTAGTCTCCTTTGGAGAGTAATAGATGAGAAGATTTTTTTTTTATTTATTTATTCATATAGAATTGGAGTATAGGCCAGAGATGCGGAGGGTGAGAGGATTCACCAGAGACAGAGTGGGGAGCAGAACAGGCAGATTCATGAAGTACACTGCTGAGGGGAGCAGCGGGCGGGCCAGGAGAGGTCTGCCTCGCCATGTGGAGCTCCTCCTGGGCAGGCGGGAATCGAACTCATGCAGAAGTGGCTTTAGCTTCTGAGTGCTGTGATTTAACCCGCTGCGCCACCAGGGAGGGCCCGAGAAGATTTTTTTAAAGAAGCAATTTGAGTATTTGTTTTGACAGTCTTTATCCTAGTCTCTTGGTTTTCTTTTTCTTTCTTTCTTTCTTTCTTTTTTTTTTTTTTTTTGGCATCTCATGAAATAATCCAGGGTTCAAGCTGAGGGACATAGTTTTTGTTACAGCATTCATTGAATTCTGCTTCCTGTGGTTAGGCTTTGTAATAATTACATTAAAAATATTTCCAAAACAAGTTATTTATGCCACAATTTAAGGCTTATGTCCTCTTGTTCTCTGAGGCTATACAGAGTAGTTATTTGTGTTCACAGTTCTGGCTAAGCCAATAATTGGAAAATAATCACATCTAAATGGGTTTCAGGACTTTAATGGTACTTGGGTGCTAACAAATATTTCTCCTTTAGGAGGCAGGTAGTTGGGAGAAGCATAGGACCAGTAGCAACCAGTATTTTCCAGGATTAGTTGTAAAATAGTAGTGGTAGAGAGTACAATGGAATTTGGAACAAATAAGAATTCTGGTACTGTGTCAAACTGTTAGACATCAGGGTAACTTGCCAGTTCTCTGTACATGTGTATATATATGTATGTATCTGTACATATGTATGTATGCACATATATATACACACACATACACATCTACATAAATGTATGAGATATAGGTATATATACTTAAATATACATATACATACATAGATACATATATATACAGATACATATGTGTCTATCTAAATATATGTCTATCTAAATATATGTATGTCTGTCTGTGTCAGTTTCTGTGTGTGTGTGTGTTCTGCCTTTTTCTAGGCAGAAGACCTGTCTTTCCCAACAAGCCCTCAAATCCTAAGGAAAGAGTTACTGGCATGCAAGCACAGAGTGTTTCGATAGCCATTGGGTCTTCCCCTCAACCACTTGTTACCCATTGAGAGGACAATTATTCTTCTTCACTCACAGTTCATTTAGTCATTGTCATCATAGATCAAGTGAGCTGTGGTGAGCAGCAGTGACAAAAGTGAAGCTTTAGTTTGTAATTATTGTTTGCACCTGAATTGTATTTTATAAGAAAGTCACAGTGAACTCAGTGTATCATCTTAATTTGTACTATGATGTTCCTCTTGTATGTTGTATTTACATGTTTCTTAATTCTTATTTAAGACAAATTTTGGCTTATTACTATTATTAGTTTTAAGACTTTATAGGCTCCAAAGAGAGCAGAAACTATTAAATTCGTTGCTATGTACCCAGTACATTGAACAGTATCTGACACAAATTAGTTCCTCAGTAAATATTTGTAGAATGATAACTGATATTGTTACTTTACAACTTTCAAAGATCTCAACCAGAGAGATTTAAAATAGTATGTATTGAAAAGTAAACTGCTAGGCTTTAAAAAAAAATTTATCAAGTTTTCAGTTCAAATTCTTTGAAAGTAAGAAACATTTTCTCCAAGCATGATCAAGAGTTGTCTTATTATCATTAAGAAAGTTGACCAGGTTTCCACTTCTTTCTCTTGACACTTGATTGAGGAAACATTTCAACTCTGAACCCCTTTATGAGATGGCCAACAAGAACATCAATGCCCACTTTTCACAGGGAACTATGGATCACATCACATTTTTATTTTATCTACTTTCTTGAATTGATATGAAATGACATCTTTCAAACTATTCAGATGCACTGTAGCAAAGCACCACACACGAACAGCTGGTATACAAACTGGCTCATTATTACCACCTCTATTTGTTGCATTGTACCTTTCCTGCTTTGTACCAAAAAATTATTTTGAATGCTTGCCTCAGCCACTGTGGCACTTACTGATACGATGCAAAAGATTAAGACAAAATAGGAACTGGAGTTGGAATTATTGTTTTCTTAGGATACACGTAAACAGTGTTAACATGAAAACTGGTAGGAAAGTTAAAGAATGCAGTTAACCTGATAAAATTCTGCTAAAAAGTGGAACAAATGAATAAGTGAGAAAGTAGACAAATAAACTGTTAATAGAAAATGGCTGTGTCCAGCACAATTGCTAGATCTTGGGATTCTGTTCCTGTTCGAATCTGTGTTGACAGCACATGTTCATGTGTTTTAAAATGTTGTATGTTGCTTGTCATATCAGCCTATGAAGAGTGTTTTCTCCAAATTCCTTCGTTCCCTTTTCTTTTGGTTAATTATTCATTAATCTCATTTCCATAAGAGGTACGAGGCTCCAGGAATATGCCACTGAAGACTTTACTACAACAATTCTACTAGAATAACTTTTAAAAATGAGATTTGGAAATTCTGATGCTAAATTCTGAGTTAATTATCAGAAAGAAAAAACTGCTGTCATATATGATAGCCTTTGTTGACTGAGGTCACTATAACCACATTCAAAAACCCATTGCAGCCACCTAAATGGATTCTGGTCCACCTAACATATTTCAGATAAGGCAATATAGCCAAAAGTATGCAGGTGAGAATAAATGCCCATTCATTTCTCCCCCCCACCCCAATATCTGCTTGATTCAATACAATGCCATCTGTGGTGATTAGGAATTAGCATTTTACCACCATCAAAAGCTGAAACATTTCTGACAAAAAAATTTAACCTGTTTTGAGAAATGCTGTTTGAAGTATTAGATTTTATTTTTCAGTTCCTTGGTGAATATTTTAACTTCTAATGTTTGTTTTTAATAAAAATTAAAACCTAATTCAGAAGGGAAACAACCATAATATGCTTTACTCATAAAAAAAAAGGTGAAAGCTTATAGAAGACATGAGAAAAATTCTATTGTAAGACAGGAAAAGGACCAACACCCAAATGCACACCGAATGTAGCATATTTCATACTTTCTCCCAAACCCATGCCTTATTCCTCATTGCTAAAGATACTTGTTTTAGTTGCTAGCTGAGGATTTGTTTTGCCCAAATTTCTGGAAATAGCCAATTTCAACAACATTTAAAAGTAATCCATTTTACAGATATACATTTATACAAATTCATTTAAAATTACTCCTTTTCCTCTAGGAATGACTTATGTTGTAAACTATATTGCTGAGTAGCTTGGGTTTCTTATGTAATGAAGTACCACTGGAGAGAACAGTCACTTGTGGCAGGTAGCAAAGAAATTTCAATAAAGTAAACTCTTAGTATTATCAAAATTATACATTTGGGGCTGTTAGCATGGCCTAGAAAAAGATGAGGACAGGCTCATCTCATTAAAAGAGAAGAAATAGTGGAATTAGCTTGAATCTAATTACAAGCCACACTATCTAATGTAAAAACATGACTGTTTTTTCACTCCCATTCATTTTGACTAGTAATTAGTTTTGGCCTCTAAAATGCCACCCTTTAATCATCCAAACACAGATGTGATTTGCCGTGCAATTTAATCTTGCTTTAATGAAGAACTAATGGACGCATCGCAAATTACTTTCCCTGTTGGAGAAAAATTCTATTTCCTGCTTTTCAAAAGATCAAGAGTATCTTGTGATAATAGCCCAAGCGGCCCTGGCAGCCTCACCGCACAGAGCAAACAAGCTCTTTTACTCAACTCCCAATTCAATGGAGAAAAAGAGGCTACAATTAGCAACAAAGCAGGGGAAACGCAGCATTACAGCCGAATCACTTTCTGTAGCTCAGCCCCCAGCAACCACTGGCTTGTTAGAGCCAGGTCTAAAGTGTCAGGCGCGAACAATGCGCTGTGATAAATTACTCTCTTCAAACAGCTGCACTGCTAATTTTCAATTATACACACAAATGGCTCTCAGATTGGAAGAAAATGGAGTGCATGGGGAGAACAGTAGTAGATTTCTATGTTTGTTTGGTAGTGAGTGTGGAGGCGGGAGAATGACATCTTGAAAAGAAAGCTTTGGTAAGGAGTCAGTGTTTGAACTTCGGAAGATGAGCAGTCCTAAATCTTAGGGAGACCTGTGGTTTACCTGTTTAGCGCTGGGCTCTCACAGGCTGGAAATTAGGAGTTACTGTCCTTCACGGGTTTGGTTTTTGTTTGTTTGTTTTGACCCATCCTCACCCACTTGGTACTGAAAATTCACTACTGACCTTCCTCTGCTGTCTTGGAAATCCCATTAGAAATCATTGATGAGGTGTCCCCACCCTGGTAACCCAAGCTCGCCATAGTCATACCGAATTCCCCAGATCCTGCGATCATCTTTCTTGTTTCCTAAGTTCTACCTGCTTTACTCTCATTCACTCCTCTCAACCTCTATTCCTCACGGCCAGAGTTCAATGCGTAATGTTTTGACCCAAAAGAGGTGATTATAGCAATCTCAAGTTTTTTTTCTCAGAAAAGGACTTTGCCATAGGGGATCCTAAAAGCTGATCCGATTGCACTTTCAAATGAAGACAGGTGTCATGGGTTATTTTTTCTTATAAGGCTTGGTGCGGAGAGGAACAGTGTAAACTAACACACATTATTATGTTGCGTTTGTTTTTTTTTAAACTCATGTGACATCCCGGTGTCCTAAGTGCCGGTCTGTTGTTTGGTTGATTTTAAAATTAGAAATCAGACAGGAAGATGCTGCTGGACCATCTCTTACTCTTTCAGGGAATAATGGTGGGTTCTGTGGCTAAACTCTTTCTACCCCAGACCATTCGTACCTCAGTGGAACACACGCTTCACCTTCTCTTTTTCAACTGTGGCCATTTCCCAAGAAACAAAAGGCAAGCGTGGCTTTGTCCATAGAAAGACACTTCTAAAGGTCTGAATGGCGCAATGAACTTACTTTCTTAGAGGAAGCACAAAGCCATTTCTGATTGAATCTGTTTCTATCTTATTCCAAGCAGGAGGATATAGCCACAAGTGTGTGACATGCAGTTCTTTCTTTAGTTCACTTCATTGGAAATTGGTTTGTGGCACGGTAGCTGCTTTTTTGTCTTGAGTTAGGAATGGTGTTGATGTTACCATATTTTTTATCTCTTATCTTGACCAGCATCTATTCATTGTGTTCAATAACAAGGATGCACTCATCTTTTGGGGAGCAGTCTGGGTAGACAGGCCCTATTTTACTGTGCTGATTCAAACTAGGGCTTCCTTTGACTTCAATAGCTGGAACGAAGATGGCAAATGGGTCTCATCTGCTTAAGGGCCACACATTAACACGACACAATCACACAGCTAGAAGAGGATAATGGCCATTAAAATGTTCTGATTTCTAACCATTTTCTAGAAGATTGGATGTATTGTAAATTAATGTTCCAAAAGGAGGCTTCTAGAATGGAATTTGTTTTTAAAAAAGCAACCATTTTAGAAGGATAACCTCTTTTAGAGAAGCAATCTTCCTCAGTAAGGAAAAACTATGAGCATTATATATTTGAATTAGGAATATTACCACTCAGAAAAGACTGTGGAAATTTTAAAATGCCAATCCATTAAAAGTAACTTTTCTTGATGTGGTCAGAGAAGTCTACTGGGAGGTGGGGAACGGTTGTGATTGTGAGTGGAAATGCAGTATTTTTTTTCTTTTTTTTTTGCTGAAGTGGGATTTTACTCCTTCTACTTTATAATCGTTACAGAAATTTAAACCTCAAACCATTTCAGCTCAAGCTTATACTAAGCTTGTTAGTGGTTTCTGATGCTGTGGATGATAATGCTGCAGCATTACCATAAATCAGCAGAATTAACTATGATCTTCAGAAGCATGCTTGAAAGTGGGTGACAGAAGTCTGCAATTTGGTGCTCTGAATATTATGATAACATTCTATATTAAATGTTCATAATCTACTTAAAGCTGAGCTTCGAGTACATTTTGTATTTGTGCTTGCCTAATATTAAAAATCAGTAACAATTATTATAAACCTTATGAGACTTCATTATTTGCAAATGCAAAATGTAAAAACATATGGTCATGAAAGTATCAAGTGACCTTTTGTTAATTTTTAGAAATGTTCATTTGTTTTTAAACTGTGATTATTGCTTTGCCATTTAACAATTGATTAGAAATTGTGTTTTTATCACATTAACATTTCCAAGGAAAACTATCTACAGATTCAAATACATTTCAGATACTATAGTACAAACTTTTAAAATGCTTCATTTTTTGATATTTTACATTGAATGTTAGTTTTCATATATCTTATGCCTCAAAGAGATCCATACTGGACATTGGGTTCCAGAAAGCAATGCACTACTATATAAACTATAAACTATAATTAATACCTATGACATGCCTATGGCACGCCCACCCCAAAGACATATACTCTGACTTAGTTCCCAAGTTACCAATTTATGAGCACTTTGAGGTTTTTTTTTATTGCCCTGTTGTTGTTTGCTAAACTGTACATATACCAAAGCATTTTTATCAGTGCTCTAGATGGTAAGATATCTAGGCAAGTCATTCTCAGCAAATGGACAGACTTTTTTACAATGTTAAAAAATATGTTTATTTATTATTTGAATTGAAACTACTGCCTAATCGCTTAAACTTAACTATAAATAACAACTACCAAAAAAGGTGATAGTACAGTCACTGGTTAATTTAGCAGGTAAACAAGTTAGACATATTGAGGATTGTTAATACATAATTTATTAGATTCAATGAGGAGCAAATAAATGATATAAAATATAAATGTAACATTATTTTCCCATAGATTTTGTACAATGTCAGGGAGTTAGAATTTTGACAGTATTTTTTATTCACAATGGTGATAAAGAAAAGGAAAACTCATCCAAGCCAGATCCTAAATGGGATTAGAAACGATCTATTTTAAATGGATCATCTTATAAAAACCTCATAAATTTCCAGCACTCAAATGCTCTCCAAAGAGCTCTGTCTCTCCGTTGCTGGCTGGGGTGCAGGAAGAATCTGAGTCCTTGAGATTCCACAGTGTGCGGTGCTTTCTCAACTTCACCTTTCCTTCAATAGCAGTGAACGATTGCCAGCAGCCCTCCCTCCTAACGTCCTGTGCCCACATTTCATCCATAAAATGAATATGAAGAGAAAAGATCCACACAAGGCACTTTGAAAGGAGAAAAGTGCTGTATGTGTGCAAGGGGCAAGAGAATAACAATGATCACAAGTGTAATTTATTAGGCATCTACTAAATGTGAAAATATTTAAAGGCTATACGTACATTATTTCAAATCCTTACAAACAGAAGTTCAGCCAGCATTTCAATCTTTATCTTACAGATGAGCAAATTGAGTCTCCAGAAAAGTTATGTCATTTACCATGATCTAGGATTTGACTCCAAGTGTATAATTCTAAAACCTGTAATTTAAATTACTGGACTACTTGGCTCTAATTATTTAAATATATCCATTATATGTCATTCTTATTTTTTAAATGTGTGCTAAAATGAATGCTGCAAATCGCACCACTGGTATGTTATAGTACTAATTGTGAAAACTAAGATCTAAAAAATCAATTACCTGCCTTTCTAAGGGAACAAGATTTGAGAAACATTTATTTCTCAGTGATATTATTGGGAAAAGATGGAAAGATAGAGTGGACTTGATGTCTCAGGATCACTCAGTGGGGGATATAAATATAATGTTCTTGGTATGGAGATGTAGTCATTGAATTTGCTACTTTAGGCATCTTCAAATAGAGACCTTTTTTTTTTTTTGCTTAATATGTATTAATGATGTTTTCATCTAAAGTAGCCCAATTTTCCTCAAGAATTTAACAAATTTTCAAGAGTAAATGGGCATGTGGGGGTCTATGTGGACCAATTGGCACTATTACAATAGCCAAGAAAATTTAGGAAGAACGCTATGTGTAGAGACTTGCTTGACAAACAACAAAGAAAGTAGGTATGATAGTAAAGATATACTAATTTATTGAACAGTACTGATACAAGAATAGACCTAGCAATCAATAAGACAGAATACAAAGTCTAAATAAGAACAATGCATACATGTGAAAGAAGTGATGATAAGAGTACATTTCAAAATCAGTGGAGTAGATGAACTATTCAATCATGTGTTGAAATAATTGATTGTCCGCTTGAAAAATAATACAATTAGAATATTACTGGTGACAAAATTCCAGACAGTAATCATTTCATGTAAAAACCACACAAGAAAACATATAACAGTGCCAAAATAATGAAAATACAGTACTCTTTTTTTTTAAAGATTTATTTATTTATGCATACAGAACTGGGGTACAGGCCATAGGTGCAGGAGTGGTGAGAGGATTCACCAGAGACAGCATGGGGAGCAGAACAGGCAGATCAACAATGCACACTGCTGAGGGGACCTGCCATGCCATGTGGTCACCTCCTGGGGCGAGGATCTAACTCATGCTGAAGTGGCTTTAGCTTCTTAGTGCTGTGCTTTAATTTGCTGTGCCACCAGGAAGGGCCCTGGAAATACAGTACTTTTAAAAATGATCTTTAATCAGGGGAAGCAGTTCCTAATAAAATATGAAATCATTGGGTCACAAGTGGAAGAAGTGATAAGTTTATAAATAAAGAAAATTATTTTCTCCTGTTAAAAAAAGATTCATTTAAAAATGCTAGAAGTAAAATAGTAAGCTAAAAAAAAATCTGCAATCAATACAGTATTCAACAGTAATATTTACAATGTGTAATGTACTCCCAACAACAAAAAAGAAAAATATTGCAATGAAAATTTAAGCAAAGGATATGCAAAGGCATTCATCCTCACAACATGAAATGCAACTAGGTAGAAAACACAGATATCTAATCTCACTAATATCAAGGAATTGCAAATGAGAACAAAGCACCATTTTTTATATAATAAATTAGCAAAAATTTAAAAGCCCTCTCATGTTCAGTGCTGAGGATGAAAGAGCACATTTATATACTGTGATAAAGTATGAAATAATACCCACTAAAATTAAAAACATACAAACTGATGCAGCAATTTACTTCCAAAAAAATTCTGTATAGATATTTTATATATATTCTCAAAGATGTGATCAAGTTTCTAGTAATATCAAAAAATTAGAATCTTACAAACAGTTCATAAACATTAGGATGATAACTATCTACATGTAGAATATTAAATTGCCATCAATTAGAATGAACTAAAACCACAGCTTGAAGAGGGCTTTGATTTGTGAAAAAAGGGGACAAATCTAAGATTAATATGTGCTGCATAATCCTATTTATATAAAATAATCTATGTATGTGCTTGTGTGTGTATTAATAAATAAAAAAATTATGGCAGGACATAACTCCATATTGTTAATAATAGAGAGCTAAGCAAAATGAAGTGACAGGATGGTGTGTGTGTATGTGTATGCATGTGTGTACACATGCATGTGACATTTTTATACTTTATATGTTTGTATTACCTGAAACACACACTATCTAGTTCATGTAAAAAGACAAACTAAAAAAGAAAAGCATTCTTTTTTTCTTTGTTTAAAGATTTATTTATTCATGCATACAAAACTTGGGTACAGGCCAGTTGTTAGGTGTGAGACACAGAGTGGGGAGCAGAACAGGCAGATGGACTGAAATACACTGCTGAGGGGAGCAGTGGGTGGGTAAGGAGAGGTCTGCCATGCCATGTGGGCCACCTCCCCAGCTGGTTATTGAACTAGTGCTGCAGTGGCTGCAATTAGCTTCATAGTGCCGTGCTTCAACACATTGCCCCACTAGGGAGGCTCCCCCCAGAAAAAAAGAGTTCTTATTAACACTTCCTTTCCTATGCTTACATAAGAGTTATAGTTGCTAATCCTTTCCCACAATTTTTTTCTTTCCCACAATTTAACACCTACTTCAGAGAAATGATTTTGTAGTCAAATATGTATAGATTGAAGTTCCAGTGGAAAAATTGCCGAAACTTTGGGAACCTTAGTATTTCCATATGGAAAATGGAGATATTTCTTATAGGTCTGTTGTGAGGACTTATGAGGTCATATACCTAAACTGTTGGTCAAAGTATGATATTGGTGGCATCTACTTACGTAGCTTTACAACAATTCTGTGATGTGATAAGATATATTTTGATTCTAATTTTCTAGAGATGGAGAAATTCATGCCCAGAAAGGCTAAATTTTTCAGATCAGATAGATTCTGGATCTCATTATTATTTTGACTTCTGTGTTTTTTAATTTTTTTCATGGAACCTGAAAAAATTAAAGTTTAGATGATTTTTTACTTAAAAATTACATTTTATCTGCATTTTAGAAACTACTACTTTCACCTGTGAAATGAAAAAACTAATTTACAATGAAAATTAGTTCTGAGGAACAAAAAGGAAACCTTGATAACTTTGCATAATTTCCTATGAAGTGACTGGCCTCTAATATGGAAACATCTGCCATTATTGGGACAGGAGGTGATGGAAGGAGATGGATCCTTGCTCCAGTCTGATTCAAACCTTCCCTAGCCTTGAATCTTAGCTTTCTCCTTCAGTTGATAAAATCCTTCTGGCCTCTGCTCACTCCTTTATCCCTCCTTCTCACCAAAGGTATGTAATTCAGTGCTTTGACATAGTCAGTACTCATCTAATATCTAGTGAGTGAATTAATGACATTAGTACTCAACTAATGTCTAGTGAGTGAATCAATGACATAGTCAGTACTCAACTAATGTTCAGTGAGTGAATTAATGACGTTAGAATTAATATACTCTTTTGTTTCCATCTTTCATTAATGGATAATGTTTACCACTACAGATTTCACTTCAAAGTAAATAAGAAATACTTATCAATAGGACACATCATTTGGAAAAGTTCAAGAATCATCTACTAAGGATGTTAACAGTGAGTAGGAAGCTAGACAAGATCACCTATGAGACACTTCTTGATTCTGAGGTTATTCAGTTTTAAAACCAATGTTGAGTATCTGCTTTGTTTTCATATTGTTTGAATGCTTGAAACTGAAGTTCACAAAGATCATAACTATTATTCCTGCACAGAACTGAAAATTTGTATTAATAATTCAATAGATATGGAAAAACAATCTTTAGGAATCAGTATTAGGAAAAACTATCTTTAGGAATCAGTATTAGGACTAAAGAGTGGTAGGTTGCCTGTAGTCTGGGCAGGCAGAGCAGACAAGATCCCAAATTTCTATATGACTTTGGAATGTGCAGACAGAGTGTATAGTTAGATAGACCATGATATTAGAGAGAATGGAGACATCCATAATTGGTAGTCTGGCTAGAGAGTAAGATTAGGTAATACAGTAAAGGTAAAATATTTCAAAGATTAATAGAGAATCTCAGACTACCAGCTACAGGGAGATTCAGGAGGAAGCATGGGGATAAATTAGAAGCAAGTGTCTGGACGCCTGCTATGACCAGATATTCAGGGAGAAGCCTCCAGAATTGTGCATGGGGGGAGAACAAAGTTGGTGTCAAAGTAAAAATATAGTGGAGAGCATGAAGTCAGACCCAATCAAAAGTATGAGGTCGGCCCTCCCTGGTGGCGCAGCGGGTTAAAGCACAGCACTGAGAATCTGAAGCCCCTTCCGCATGAGTTCGATTCCC
>NW_004567104.1:17411164-17429101 GCF_000260355.1 Condylura cristata | reverse complement strand
GTCATCAGCAACCCCCATTCCTTTGTTCTTGAGATGTTACCATTCTGAATTTACCTCCTGTAAGACTGTGGCAGTATTCTCTGCGATCACCATGCTTGCATTCCAGCCACTGGTATGGAGGAGAGGATGTAGAGGGTGGAAAGCAAAGGAGGTTCTCAGAAGTTGCCACACAGTTTTTCTTGCATTTCCAACGCCATTGCTCAATCGCATGGTTATACTTGCTTTAAAGAAGACTGGGGCTGTTTCTTTATTCTGAGCAGTAACACACACAGGTAGCTGCTGGAGTGTTACAGTGAGGAAGACAGTGAGAATGGATATCATGGCAGCCAGCCCTCAATCTTTGTATGCCAACTAGAGACCTGTTCTAACATTCATTTTTCATCTTGGTTACTTCTTCATTCTTAACTTCACCAAATTTCTCCTGGATACAAGTACAAAGTACTGAGACATTGGCTACATTATGTGACACCTAGAATAGAAATTGAGAAGACAAGAGGTAATGTTGTAAAGGTTTCCAAGAAACAAACAAAAAGACTACTCAAGTCTCTTTCTCTCTTGCTCTCTCACCTTCTGTACAACTTGTACAACTATAACGATTTTTTTTTTGTCTTATTGCTTGGCTAGAGCACCTCAATGTATAGTTGAAAATATTTTATTTAATCCAGGGAAAAGAATGACAGTATTTGGCTTTTTTTGAACTTGATGGCAAATCATTTCATAGAAAGGCAAGCTGGCTTGTCGAAGGAATATGAATTTTTGACAAGTATATTCAGACCAAACTTAGAATAATATTTATCTAGAAATCAAGGTAGGTGAAGACATTGATAGAATCTGATATAAATGAATTCAAATATAAGAACTGAATTTAACTTATGAATATCATATTACTATGTGACCTTTGATAAACTATTTAATCTTTGAGCTGAGCTATGTCTCCTCATTTTTAAAGTGGGCAAATCTGTAACTACCTCATGGGATTGTTTTTTCAGATTAATTGGAAAAAGATATGTGAAAATCTTCTAGTATGATTGTTGGCCCTTAATAAACATGTGGAATGTTTGGTCCGGCAGCACATATACTAAAATAAACATGCAGAAAAGGTTCCTCCATCTTGGCACAATCTGAAGTGCTCAAGAGCACCAAAAAGTTCTAACATAAGTAAGCACCCAGGTTCCTACCAAAGAATTGGGTAATTCAAACATGGAACTTCAAGCTAATCCTTGCCTGGTGCTTTCCTTGGAGAATCCTGTGAGATAGGGGTGTTGTGGAGTATTAAGAGATGATATCATACAAAAGGTTTTGTGGTAAAATAATTTTAGAAAATACAGGATCAAACAAAATTGTTTATTTTTTAAATATTTATTTATTAAAGATTTATTTATTTATTCATACAGAATTGGGCTACAGGCCAGAGGTGCAGAGGGTGAGAGGACTCACCAGAGACAGAGTGGGGAGCAGAACAGGCAGATGGACAAAGTACGCTGCTGAAAGGAGCAGCGGGCATGCGAGGAGAGGTCTGCAGCACCACGTGATCACCTCGGGGCAGGCGGGGATCGAACTCATGCGGAAGTAGCTTAAGCTTCTTAGTGCTGTGCTTTAACCCGCTGTACCACAGGGAGGGCCTAAAGATTTATTTCTTTATGCATAAAAGAATTGCGGTACAGGTCAAAGATGTGTGCGGCGGGGGAGGATGTTTGTGAGAAGATCCCCCAAATGCAGAGTGGGGAACAAAGCAGGCAGATTGACTGAAATACACTGCTGAGAGGAGCTGTGGGTGGGACAGGAGAGGACTGCTGCACCGTGTGGGTCACCTCACTGGCTGGGAATAAACTTGTGCTGCAGTGTCTGCAGATAGCTCCAAAGTACTGTGCTTTAACCTATTGTGCCACCACAGAGGGCCCTAAATAAAATCATTGTTTCTTTAGGGGCTCCTCTAAGCCTTTAATATATTGATGTCTATTTGAATTTAAAAATATACATTTTCCTAGTTTTTGTGTATGCATTTTGTGTCCACATGTTCCTAGCTTGACAGGAACATTTCTTTTAATGAAGCTTCTTAGTGGACTTGGGTTTACAGAACATGCTTGGGAAATATAGTAACATAAGTCTACACATTCATATTTTAGATTTGCTAGAACAGAGAAATAAACAAAAAGAGATATGAGCATGGTTGATTTAGTGGAAGAACAGGAAAATCACAGGATTTGAGAGTTAGTCTTGGAGGGCCAAGTCCTGTCTAAGTAAGTTCACAGCAACCTAGGACTTAATGAGGGTACAAAGGTCCTGAAGGTTGAAGACTGGAAGTAAGAAGACTTGGAAATCAAAATGCACCAGTTAAAGTTTATTCTAGTACTGATTGCAAGGCTGGGGAACAAATTCCTTACTTTCTGTATTATTACTGCCTTTATCTTCATAACTTCTGATCTGTTCAATGAAAGCTTATTTATCTTCCTCTCTGAAAAAAACAAAACAAAACAGGAGCTTTAAAGGATATTTAATGTATGTCAGGCACTGAACTTGGATCAAAATTGAAAGATGAATAAAATATTGTTAATGTTTTTGAAGAACAACTGTTGATTAAGGAAAAAAAATAAAACAATTATAGTTACATGGGAAATGGGAAGATTTCAGGCATAAAATTATGATTGAACAAATTCTTGAGGGAGAAAGGGTTGTTTGAAACGCAAAAGTCTAACTGAGCTCTAAAAGATGAATTTTCATTTGCAAGCAGGGAAAACACATTTGTGATGGGAGCACTTGATCTTTTATGGCACAAAGGATTGCCATAAAATAAGGACTATAATTAAGGAATATTCCCCATCCATTATGCAGAGATATTTATGAAAGAGTCAGCACTTAGTATGTTATAGATTGGGAAATCGCACCCAAATAGGTTACCTATCAAGTGGATTTTCTTGGGGCCTACACTGTTTCTACTTAGTTGAGTCTTTCAGCTATGCTCTTTGTTTAGATGGGGTCTTGAGTTGGAATACTAATCAGTTCTCATCTGAAATTAATTTGTCTCCTGAGAGGTCAAATCTCATTTGTACCCATTGTGAAACTTAGCTACTGTATTCCACAGTAATATCTTTTCCTAAATTTCTGAAGTTAATGGATTAATTAGAATATTAGACTCACCGCTCATTCACTAGAGTTGCCTGTGAAGTAGGAATTATCACTACAACTTTCTTAATTCACCATTTTAATTAAGAGGGTCTGAATACTCTTAAGTTCAAAAACAAGAACCAGCTAGTTGTTTTGTTTTCACTGTTGAGTTTCTTAGTTCTGTTCGCTTGTTCTTGGAACAGAAAAGTCCAAAGTTTCAATCTACTATAGATTGGCATGTAGAGAAAATGGGAATTTCTTCCTATGCAGGGAAGGGAATTTGGAATTTGCAACCAAGCTATTTGCAACACAAACATCTCCAGAGTCTGGCACCTAACATTGAGTGTCTCTAGGCTTATATATTTCTTTTTATCTTCCTTGACTTCAAATATTAGTTCTGGTTGGTTTGTTGACTAGGTTGAGAAGAGAAGTACGTCTAGAATTAGAACAATGAAGCTACTTTCCTGGACAAAAATGGGTACTCACTGTGAAAGTGACCAGAGAGAGAAGACATTTTTCTGTCATAAGGCAAGTGTCCCTGATAAACATCTATCTATTCTCTCCAAGCTTCTATGTATTTAAATATTTTTATAAAAAAGAAACCTGTAATTTTATGGCATAAAGTTGCTTCCCTCACCTTAAAATTCAGGAGAAAAGAGCTTAAAAAATATATATAGATAAAACAGTGATAAACATCTGTATATTCCCAAATTATTTTAACTTCTGATAGAAACAAAAAGCAACAACTATGCTGTTAAATAAGAATGTTAAGAGCCACCAACGTATATGACTCTAGTGCTTTTTGACAAAATGTAAAATAGAAAAGCAGAATGCTGCCTTCTTTGCAATTGCTATTGCTTTAAGCTAAACTTTGGCCACAAGGTCTACTGCCTTGCCTCCTTGATTTTCTTATTTCAACAATTGCACTAAATTCTGGGTAAATTAATTTTCCCTCAAAGTGAAAAGCTCTTTTAATAATTCCTTGAATGTTCACATCATTGTCATTAATGGGCTTTGTTCTGTTCGCTGTAGGATAACTTCTTTATATACTTGTCTTTTCAAATGCTTTCTTCCTATGAATAGACATCATAGTAAGTCACTTGAAAAATCTCCTGTAAATATGGATTTTTTTTCAATATTATCAACCATTGTCTCATAATTTTCTTTCATAACTCTGACTCAGAATTGCAGAAACTCTGGTCATGAATACCGGGTCAAATTCTATACTTGTAGCTTGAAAAAGAAGTTTGATAATAAATACAAAGCTTATTATAGTTTTAAAAAAGCCAATAGTGGGGAATCAATATGGGTTAGGAGTCTGAATAATTTATTTTTTAAGCATCTTTTGTTCTCATTCTACATTTTGAGGTTTGAACTGAGGATTCAATAAAAGATAAAAATATGCACAGTTAAGAGTTCAAGGAAATGTCATTTCTGAAGACCATATTCTTGAGAATTTTTTTTTTTAATTACCAGGACAAGGATGTAGTGTAGCATGGTGTTTAGATCTGCAGGCTAAAATGAGTGACACTCCTGACTGAGTTCATATCTTGCTCCCCCCCCCATTAGTTATGTGAGTTAGGTGTTCTCACCTATAAACTGTGGATAATAGACTCTACCTCAAAAGAATTATTAAAATTAAACAAGGCCCATATAAAGCACTTAGCAGTGTTTTAAACTTATCAAGATAACTTATATTGCTTGTTACTCTGACATTGTATGGAATTTAAAACTAGAAGACCAAATAATCCCAAGAATGAGAAAGTAGAAAATTTCTTTTATATTGGTCCCCAAAAAAACCATTTTTGGGGTAAAAGTTTTTTTCATTTTGTGGTCTCTGGTAGGACCACAACTTTTCTAAGGAAGCCATGCTTCTTTTTCTTTTTTTAAAAAAGATTTATTTATTTATGCATACAAGAACTAGGGTATGGAGCAGAGGTGGGGGTGGGGTGAGAGGATTCACCAGAGACAGAGTGGGGTGCAGAACTGGCAAATCGACTGAAATACACTGCTGAGGGAAGTACAGGTAGGTCAGGAGAGGTCTGCCACACCATGTGGGTCAGCTTCCTGGCCAGGGATTGGTCTTATGCTGCTGTGCTTTAAACCACTGAGCCACCAGGAAGAGCCCACCATGCTTATTTTTATGTTCTTCAAGAGGACAGTCAGCTACACAGATATAAAATTTATATTCCCAATGCTCCATCTCGAAAAGCAAACAGCAGTGGATTGAGAAAGATGTGAAGTTCACATACCTGGGGTGTCAAAAAGCATTTTATTTTTTTTACAGTTTGAATTAATATAGGCCCTGGCTCTCTTTTCTGGAGGCAGACCTGATTTCAGGTCTGCATGTAAATCCTGAAGGATGTACATGGAACTCACTTAACAAGGGTTTCTGGGGCTCAACTCAATGAGCTGTGTACAGGACTCATTCTCCCATCCATTTTAAACATTTAATCACTATTTCTTTTCTTTTCTGTCCTCCTTCTTTTACCTCTCCTGACTGGACAACTTAATTTAGCCTCTGAGGTAGGATAATCTGTCACTTCACCTAGTCTTATTCCAATATTTTGCATAAACTTGAAGTCTAGAGTCCTTCAGAGATTAAATTCTGAAATGCTCTCAGCTCACATCTTATAAGCAAAAATCTGTACTGTAGTTAAGAGACTACAGAGACATGTGACTGACTAGATTTTTGAGGATATTAAAAAAATTTTATTTACTTTAGTATTTTGTAGTATTAACCTTTAATTTTTAAAATTGAGGTCATGTTGTTTTACAAAACTGTGTATTATTAGGAGCTACATAAATAAATACCACCTCTTAAATCTTACGGTGCTATTATGATTATATTTACTTTTGAAAATGAAATTTATTCCAGCTAGTACATCTTTTACAATAAAATGACTGGTGTAGAAAAAGGGAATCATCGAACATCTTTATCTTTAGAAGATATATACAGATTTTGTGCATGAAATTATACGATGTCTGGAATTTGCTTTCAAAACTTCAGGGCAGGAGTGAGTAAGGATATAGATAAATCAAGATTGGATGAGGTGACATGGTTGAAACCAGGTGATACATACATCAGAGTTTATTGTATTAGTTTCTGTGCTCTTGTGTTAAGAATTTCCATAATAAAAATATGTTTTTAAAAAGTCAAAATTTCTAAGTGCCTGTTATAGTAAACATAAGACAAGAACTGAATGGTTTTGTACTCTGTATTCTTTTACGTAATCCAGCCTTCTCTGTATTATACATAGTTCTGACCAAGTGAGAAGAGTCACAGACTAATATAACGTTCTTAGAGGGGAAAGATCTTACCATATTAGAGTTTTAATATATTATACACACCAACCGGTCAACTCCAACTTCGGATAAGGATATACATTTAATGATTAAAAATATAAGTCATTGATACTTCCCTAGTATTCTTTGGTTAGATATGCAAAGTCATACAGAAAGTTTGCAACTGAAAAACATATTTTGTAAGCTTGAAGAAGTGTTTTTTTTTTTCTTCCAATCAACCAGTTCGTCTCTTGGTTTAGGGGTGGGAGTGGGATATAGATTTTAGCAGATAAGTTATATTCCCCAGGTTAGTTAATGAGTAATGTCTACCAAATCATGGCCTCCTTTGTTGAGAGTTTGATCTAGCCATACTCATGAAAATGTAACAAGCTCCTGTAAAAGAGAGAAGCTGGTAAGTGTAAAACATAATACTAAAATGTGCTGGTAATATTCAAGCTAATATAAAAAATGACAAAAGCTGTTATTGCATAGGCTATAATGTTTAGCCTATAATAAAGTGGTTGATTTAGCACTTACTTATTCCCTTTTGGCAGAGAATTTATTCATAAGTCATTTCTTTTATTCTTGAAAATCTCTTGTGTACTTATTCTGTGAAAGTCTCTGGGCATGAGAAGCCACTAGTATACAGGACTCAATATAGATCTCATACTATGTTAGGCATTTGAGGGTATTAAAATCACAAGGGCTTAAAGCCTAGGACTATGAAGCTATCTGCAATCACTGCAGCATACGTTGCATCCCTGGCCAGGGAGGCACGCAGTGTGGAGCAGACCTCTCTTGTCTGGCCCAGACCTCTCTTGTCTGGCCTGCTGCTCCCCTCAGCCTTGTATTTCAACCAATCTGCCTGTTCTGCTCCACACTTTGTCTCTGGTGAATCTTCTCACCCCAACACCTCTGGCCTGTACCCCAGTTCTTGTATGCATAAATAAATCCTTAAAAAAAAATAAAACCTGGGGTAACAAAGCCACAAACTTTCTTTATAATTAGTTTGAACCATATAGTTACACACAGATTTATTCTCCTTAATTAAAAAAGTAGTGAAGACAAACCATTATTGGATATTATTAATTTAGTACATTTTTTTTCTTTTATAACTTTAAAATTCAGAGTTAGGTGTGTGTGTATGGGAGGGAGGTGTTTTTCTTCTCAACTATTTATTCCCCCACCCAATTCTTTTCTTCACCCCCTATCTACCTGCTAAAGCTACAGTAACAATGATTTTAATTTCTAAAAGGCACTTCTGTGGGATAGAGAAAAAAAATGTTACTGTGGAAATAAATGTAGGAACTGGTAGAGTGCCCTCCATCAAGGACACTGAAGTAGCTAATAGTTCCCCTAAGAGATTACCAGTGGAGTGGTCCTGCATGAAAGAAAGGTGGCATGAAAGATCATTGCTTCAGTTATTATTAATGGATTGCTATTCCCACAAAGATCATCTGGGGAGCAGTTCTGATTGGTCGAATGGTACCATCAAAGGTAGTTTGTTTAGCTGTGTGACTAATGCCACTGTTTTCAAGGTCTGCTCATGGTACTTCAATTAGATGGAGGCAGTGGCAGTTAGAGAAGCTTTCCTGAACTCTCTGCTGAGTTTCAGGAAAGGAAAACTTTTCCATTAACTGTGAAGTTAAAAAAAAAAAAATCCTATAATGTATTTCTTAACCAGATTAGAAACCAGAACCCTGGCAGGCTTTTGTTTAGCTATTTTGCTGAGGGTGTTCTGCTAAGGCCATGCAAAGAATGAATAATTCACATCGAAAACCCTAGCATTTTACTTAAAAGCCTTATTTTCATTTTTGGAAAATGTGACAGCAAGAATTAGTCCTGGCACTTCTGTTTCAATAATGGCGGTGATGTTTAAATGACAACAAATACATAATTGGACTTATATGTGCATTTATGGACACAAAAATGTCATTACCTATTTTGGTGGAACATTTTACACTTACTCTATAAACAACAAAAATCAGCTTAAGTTGTTTTTATATATAAGTGATGAATCGATGTGAGAAATCCTAGTGGAGTTCATACTTTGAGAAAAATATCTTTTTAGTTTTCATTTGCTGATTTTGAAAGGGTGAAATTGTTTATTATAAATAAGATTCTTGATGAATCCATCTAAAGTAAATGTTAGTTTATTTTCATAAAATTTCTCAAGGTTTTTTGAAGATTGTTAATTAAACTCCTCCTCAAACTGGAAGATATATTAGAGACAAATTATAGCAGAAAAATTCTATGCTTTCCTCAGTTTGATTGAAATTGTCTAAAATTGATTGAAATTGTCTGGGTATGAGATTTAGCATTTTATGGTGAGAAAAGTGATTAGGAAATAGAATATTGTGAGAAGAATGGAGGGACTTGTGGATACAAAAGTGGGGATCAATCATTTTACGCATGAAAAAGGAGGGGATAATAATGGTAGAAGACCACAAAGTAAAAAATGACTATTTACATGAGTACAGTATAGATTTCCATTTTAAGATTAAGAAATAAAATAGGTATTAGTAAGATTAAGAAATAAAATAAGTATTAGTAAGAAATAGGAGTATGCACTCTGAAGACTTTCTTTATTCCTGGTCTATTAAACTCCACTAGTAAAGTCTGACTGTGAAGTCCCTGAATTTTCTGAAACATATGAAGAATCACAAATACTTCTATTATTACTTTTTCTTTGCTAGTGTCCTAGTATTATAGTATATGTGCTATTGTTTAACTTGAATTAATTTTTTTTTAAATAAGATGGTGTCTTCACAGGGTGTTTGCTAGATGTTGCTTTAAGATTGCCAATATTATTATTATTTTTAAAGATTTATTTATTTATTCATACAGAGCGGGGGTATAGGCCAGAGGTGCAGGGCCGGTGAGAGGATTTACCAGAGACAGAGGGGGGTACAGAACAGGTTGACTGACGAAGTACACTACTGAGGGGAGCAGCGGGCAGGTTAGGAGAGTTCTGCAGAGTCATGTGGATCACCTCCGAGGCGGGGGATCAAACTCAAGCTGAAGTGGCGTTAGCTTCTTAGTGCTGTGTTTTAACCCGCTGCACCACAGAAAGGGCCTGCAGATATTATTAACCTTAAAACTTTAATATGAATTTAACTTCACAGTGGCCATTAAACACTACTTTGTTGCTCCTAGAGACCTAGCCCACCTATTAATTGGAACATATGAGTAAACCCTGTGAAGCAAGCATATAAACTAGCTATAGGTATCTTAAGATTGGTTATCTGTTTTTAATATCTTTAGACTAAATCCTTATTTTTTTCCCTTGCAGTGGTTCACTAAGAATGTGGTGGCTGTGTTTTGTTGTATATGTTCCTTGTTTTTTTCTCAGACTCAAGTAATTATCCATTTTTGGTTTTTGTCTAGTTTTCAGTTTACCAACCCTAGGTCATTCCTGCATCAGATGCAATTCATGCTTCTTAAAAAGTTGCTTCCGTAACTTTTTGTAACTTCAGTAACTGTTTATCTCAGCTTCTTACTAGGAATGCAAAATATCTCAACTGTAGACCATTCACACCATTGGTTCCTGAGCTCTGGGTTTGTAGTTTCTCTGTAGTTATATTTATTGGTCATTTGGTGCCCACATGTCTTTAAAAAATTCACTTTTCTATTAAAGTTTTTTTCTAACTCAAGAAAAAGAACTTTAAACTCACAATTAATTGTTTCCAGGGTTATATCCCGCAGGTTCATCTAAATTTACTAGTTGGCTGAAGACTTAGAAAATAAACATATTCTTTACTGATAGCATTTTAGGTCTCAAAAGACACGTTGGGAAGTTTTTGAGGAATGTGGGTGCAGGTGAGTCAAGGCATTTTTGCCAGCATGTTGGAAAATACTGCCAGTCTCTTACTTTGCTTACTTATAAGATTAGTTCTGGTAAGGCATAACTCCCCTTCTCCAAACCATCTCTCTCTCCCCCACCTTTATATTGAAGATCACGGAAACCTCCACTAAGAAGCTTTTCTTGATTAGTCTCACCATGCTTCAGTCAGCCTGTTTAAATTCTGGCCTACACGTTCACTGTTATCACACTGCTAAAGTCCTCCAAGGGTCTGGTCCCTCCCACTCTTACAGATCCTGTCTCACATTATAGTACATCAATATATTAACATCCCACATTCACTGTGATTTTTTTCCCCATAATGGTAATTTGAAAGAGTTATAATATTTTTATATCCAAAATTATTTATCTATGTATAAGTTGTTCATCCTGATCTTATTGGTAATCTTAGATAATTTTTTATGATGAGAAAATATACTATATACTTTACTTTTCTATTAAAGTTTTTATGACTATTAAATTGTACAGGTAACAAAGATGACTCTGATGTGATAGTTTGTGGAAAGTTAATTAGATGCTTAATTTACTTGTAAACATTTTTTTGTTTGCATTAAAATTTTTTTCAAGACTCAAACATTTTTATGAGTTCAAGGAAAACTTCTGGACACAAATTTTAGTGACTTCTATATATCAAAGTGTTGGTAGTTGAAGCTAAAACTTTGAAAAGACAAAGTCACTCCCTCAAGGAGTTCAAGGTGTGAAGAACACATTTAAGTAAATAATACCCATGTGGTGTGAATAGAGTGCTAGTAAATTAAGACTACAAAGATGACTGTGACTAACTCAGCTCAGCTCATTTCTTATAAGAGGTAACTTTTGAGCGTAGAGATCGCTGACCTGCATCCACTGAATTCCTGGCTCAGGACACTGAGTGGGGAGGGTTTTATGGCTGATTATTTTCACATTCTATTTCTTAACTAATACAACCTCAGGTTCTCACAGAATTCTGGAACATCTAGCTACCAGAATTGGTCTGCAATAATTTTCAACCCATCAGGCCACAATCTGTTTCCAAGCTCTTCCCCTTCCACTGTGGAGACAGAACTGAACAGCAGGATGATCAGGCTACATGAAATGTTTCAGTCAGTACTGTCATGATGTCAAGGCAAGTGCTACAATAAAGGTGGAGAAATAAGAACTCAGAGAAGGGAAGTCAATTGTCTACAGTCTTGTTGGTAGTAAAATGGCAGATCTTGGATTTAGTATCATCCCTCTGATTCCAAACCCCCTAAACTCAGCACTCTGAGATTGGGACACCAAATAATGTATTCTCAGACTGTCTTTAAGTAACTTTGTGCATTTTCTAATAATTTTCTTCTCTGATGATGAAATGTAAAAGGATTTTTATGAAGGAAGGAGGAACCTCTCTATACCCAGAAAGATAAAAATTATATCGGCAGATAACTCAGAAATGAAAAAATATTTAACATAAAATTATTTCCCAAATATCCTCAGCTTTTTCCTTAGCTTCTTTTATGGATTAACCTGTATTTAACCTGTATTTCTGCCAAACTTAGCAAGAAATATTTTGCTTGATACATAATTTTTGATAAGGGAAGTTTCACCAGAGGAAAAAAACCTATAATATTTTATATATTGGAATGAATTTTAGGATGCAAGTTCAACAGAATAGGCACACTGGTATTCTAATAACCATTTTTAATGATCCAATTTTAAAATTTTATTAAAAGCTGAGAGTATGACCCATGCAATCATTGAGTTAGTGAAAGGTACTAATAGCAAACATTCTTCAGAGCCAAGATTAGTCTTTGCAGTAAGTTAGGATAATATTTTGTTAGAAGAGTTCTGATTTTACTATTGTGTAGGCTGTTTTCTTAATACATATCTACCCTCTGCCTAGGTGATATTCATGAAATAAGGCATAGATAATGCATTTAGTAACACTGAATTGAATCATGCAAAACATAATTTGTGTGCAATTTTGGGGAGTGTAAAATAAAAGTTGTTTTAAATGTCAGGGAAAATTCATAAAAATAAAGCATTCTAATCAGAGAAGAAATTCAAAAGCCTGTGTCATAAAGGAAAACAATTTACTTGTGCTGGTACCCTTAATAAGTGCCCCCAAAGCGTTCCAGTGCTGTTACATTCTCTAATGATATTACAGTATGTGGCACATCTCATCTAATCTGTTAGTAAAATCCTAAAGTCACTTATGTCAGTCTCTAATGCAAGCCAAATGAGTCTTTCCAGTAATAAGAAGCTTCGCAGAATTAGTTTTCGTTTTGCAGAAAATTGCCATTGGGGCTGGCACTTTTATCTAAAAATTTCACTCGTGCATAAGCAAAAAACTCATATATTATTTGGTTACATTCCATCAGTATGAGAAATAACATTGTGAGAATTCTATGCATGCTAATGATATATAGAAATCCACCTGCTTTCAGATAAAATGAGTTTAATTTTCTGTTGCCCACTGCCTGGTTGGCCTTTCATAAATTACTTATGCACAGCTATTATTAAAATAGAGGGAAAGCAAATTAGAAAGTCCTCCTATCTCTCTACTGGGTTTAGCCAAGGCAGGGCTGTGACAGCTAGAGTCAGCGTTTTTGAAAAAATTCTGCTCTCTTGAAAAATTTTGCATCTCTATACAATTCTATACCACTGTTGTAAACGTTCTGACCTGCCTTCTTACCAAATTAACCTAAATCCTTTCTATTTTTCAACATTAATGGAATCCTCTAGAGTCCTGCTGATATATATTAAAATATATTTATTGGTTAATTTGAATTCCAGTATTTTGTACCTCATTTCCAATACTCCTGTTATATCTGAATAGCTTTGAGCTTTAGCTCTAAAAACTTACAAATTAAGATACACACAGTACATCTTACAATTATCAGATCAAAACAACTTAACTTTTATTGTAGTGCAGAATGACAAATTTAACTTCCTGATAAAATAGAAAATGAGAGCTGCTCTGTGGAAGGGTTAATGAGATTTCAAAGGGTGTTTTCTAGTTGGGATGGAGGGTGATCTTTATTGGTCAATGGATATTTGGCCTCTTGAGTAAGGACAGGTGAAAAGTTTTATTTCTAGAGGGTGATGAAGCCTGAAGTTCTCAGTCACGTAACACTAACTTCTGTAATTATCTTACTGGGCTCAGTTATGATCACAAGTTTCTTAGGATGTATCAGGTGACCACATCTTTGAAGGCTGAATAAACATTGATGGAACTCTACCCTTTCAATATTATGGTGTTAAAAGAGCTATTAAAACACTATTTGGAAAAGCAACTTTAACTGCAGTTCATGTTAAAAAAGATAAAATAATGAATAATTCTAAGTCATTTCATATTTCTTATAAACATATTTAAAAAAAACTGCATTCTTGTCAGGGAAGGTGGGTATACTACTCAACATTTTAGCCTTATTCTAGAAAGTAAAATAATGTTCATCAGTTTCTTTTAAGCTTTTTTAAAATAGTGTATTTATATAACAGGCGTTGTATATAACTAATAGGCTTTGTAAGTGGAGTTTTTAAAAGAGTCTCTTATGGTATAAATTATCAATACAAAGTTAAAAGAGTAATACAAAGTAAAAATGAGTATTTGTAGCATATATGTGGGGTGAGAGGAATGAATGTAAGGAAGTATGGAAGAGCAGGAAAGAAGACATTTGCATTTTGTTGTTCTCACTTCTGCCCTGAGTCCAAACTAGACATTTTTCTTCCAAGTTCTACTCTAACTGTATGTTTATAATGATTCCTACTTTCCTTTAAATATTTTTTACATATTTTAAAAATTCTACTTCTTACATTGCTATATTTGAAGTGCATTTACTTAAAAAATTTATTCTCTGAAAACTGGGTATTTTCTACTAGCAAGAATGTATACATCCATACAGCGTATAAAGATATCATCTATTAAAAATGTCATGAAAACATATTTATGTATCAGTGAGTGAAAACCAAAGTTTAACAGAACAAAAGAACTTTTTACATTAGACAGGTGAGTGTTTTCTTGACTATTGATTTTCCACTATACTTTAAATAATGGCAACCAAAATAACTGATGTTGAAAAAGAAACCATGTAATTAAAACTTAGCAAGACAACTAAAAGGCATATAAAAGCAAGATACCAGAGAAAATAGGTTCAGATATACACAAAATAATTTTCAAAACATGGTACTACTCCCTTCTGTCAAAGTTTAATGACAAAGTATTTGCACCTCAAGAGCATTAGCTAAAAAAATAATATTTATGTAACTAGTATTCCAAACTCTAAAATTCAGTGTAGAATTATATTCAGATCTAATGATGCCTTTAAAATAAATCTTTTCTGAAATTTGCAAATGAACTTCACTAGCAATAGCGTTTTGTCAAATACCTCACAAAGACATAATATAGGGTTTGAGATCAGTCTACTAGGTAAAACATGACATGTTAATCTTCTGTTTATAAAATATTTAACTAGCTAATTCTTCTTAGATGTCTTGTTTTTGATCTTGGCAAGGGTGGTTGAGGCAAGAAATCTCAAGGAAAACAACTAATTGAAGAGTCATTACTCACCAGGCATTTGCATAAAGTCTAACACCTGCATGAAAATAGAAATATTTATTCTTTTAGCTAGTTTACAGTATCAACATTGTTGTCATGGTGTAAACACAGCTTCCTGTCAGTTGCATAGTAGAATAGGAAGTGTTGGTGCCTAGTTAGCACATTACCCTTGGGGCTCCGGGGGATGTGCCCCCTGTTGTGCGTGTCAAGGCGGCCAGGTGATAGGCGATAAAGCCATGACACAGACTTGTGTTTATCTGCCTAAGACGCCACAGGGACGTGGCGTCTTTCTCTGCCCTAGCACACTCCCTTGTAAGGGAGTGACGGCATCTGGCAGCTGCAGGCGGTGTGGCAAGAGAAATTCCCTACTTCCTCCTTTCCCGCCTTAATTTTCCACTCCTACTGTCTAATGGTATATAAAGGGGTCGCTGGCAATAAAGGAGAGACTCCTGGATGAAGAACCTCGGCGTCCTGTGTTTTCTTTAACCTCATCGTCCCTCGCCTGACTCGGCTCCGATCAGCCCGACGCGGCATCGAAGAAATTAATAAATTGAAATTAGAAGATGAATTAAATCATCCAAATAATTAAGGCAAAAAGTCAAATTAAGTTTTGTAAATAAACCAATTAGATGCTACTCTTCAAACTCTGTAGGCTGCTTTCCTACCACTGTTTGCTTTGAACTCATCCATCATTTGTTCATCTGTGAATTACTTGAATTGTAGAAAGCTATGAATTTAAAATTGTTTTATTATAATAGCTTATTTTTACATCATCTTGTGCCTTTTTCCATCTTAGCTGCAATCCCCGTGGACTTCCCATCACCAATTCACCCCTGTGCCATCACCATAGTCCCGTGCACTTTCCCCCCAACCCCCCACAACCAACTTCATTTAAAAGCTGTGAACTTTTGAATGTGAAAGACTTCGACTTGAAACTTGGCTGTAGTATTATCTAGCTATGTTATTCTGTCTGGGTACTGTCCTCACTTGAGATTCAGTTTCTTCATTTATAAAAATGTGATAAAACCTTACTTACAGTTTGGAGAACTGAATTAGATAGTGTATGAAAATCATTCACTTGAGAATGTATAGGTTTTCAGTAAGCATTAGGTTTTTTATACATTTAATCAACTGCAGGTATTACAAGAGTTTAAAAATGTCCTTTAGATTTTATACAATTTTGTGGTATTATGAGTATATGATTTCCATATGGAACTTCTCTGTATTCAATGATAGGCATGTAAAACTGTTCTATGGTTGCTATACTTTCGATCTTCTATATGGTTTTGTAGCATTTTGTTATGATTCCCATATATAACTCATCAACATGTATATCCACAAATAAAACAAAGGATTTATTTCTCAAGAGAAAATAAGAACTTCAAAAATACAAAGGATTTCAAAAACACAAGAAAATACTTAAGGTGTTAATGTAGGACACTTGGGAATTATGGAACAACATAATATTTCTTTCTGCTTATTTTTATCCATACATACAGGTTTATCCTGCTTTCCTATTTGGTATGATTTAGTAGGTTATTTTTGGGCCCGGAAATCTTCAAAAAGGTTTCTATACAAAATTTCATGGTAAAAAAAGACTAAAGCTGATTCAAAGAGAAAGGAAACTTAACAAATTCACATGAAGTGGGCCCTGGGATCCCTCTACCCAATCCTCATACTACTTCTGGCAAGTGACTGTTAATATATAAAAGTATCCTGATTGATATATGTTATACCTTGAAAATTTAGTATCATAAGCTAATAACAATGTGAACCCATAGTGCTTTAGACATTGCTATGATTGGGTAATATGTGGTGTTTGTCATTAGATGACTTTAATGTTGTAAATAATCTAGTTGATCACACATCTATTTCTATTAGCAAATAATGTTTGAACATGCATCTTTCATATATTTATTAGGTGTATCACTATATTTGTGACATACAGGAACAAAATGTATCATAAGTATATATGTGATATTATATACGATTACATGTTTTTAAAAATTCACAGAACTAAGAAGGAGCTAGAAGAGATAAAGATAAAATAGCTAATTTATTTATTTTTTTCATAATTGGGCATTCAGGTGGTCTTGTTTGTGCTCACAGACTGGTGAAAATATTTGGATTCTGTCCTCATTCAAAAGGTAATGAAACTGTGGTCAAAAAACCTAAAGTGATTTACTCAGGATTTCAGTGAACTAATAGCGAAGCCAGAACTGACTGCTGATTTCCTGAATGGGAAACTATAGCATTAATATAGGTTGGATCCATGATTATTTCTTCTAGGATTGTATATCCATGTAAATCACTAAAGGCTATTTAATGCTTTGTGTGTGTGTGTGTGTGTGTGTGTGTGTGTGAGTAACTAGAAACTATTGTTTCAGTGGTCTTGTCTTTAGCATAACACTTATTGCTTAAGGTTCAGAAAATCTAACTCAAATTCCTGAACTTGATTTTGACAGAATAACTAAGTAAATAAGTACATAAATAAATAAGCTAGCTTATTCAAATAATAAGTCAGTGTTTATTGATTTGAATGTCTCACCAATACAATATCATCAAGGAAAGAAAAAAGAACTAATGTAAAATTTATTTTCTTAATGAAAGTTTTACATGAGTTTCAAATCATTTTCAAGGTAAATCTTTTAAAAATGGCTATAATTTACTATAAAGCCTTATTCTGGCTCAATGCAAAGTCCTTTAAATGTATTACCTAACTTAACCCTTGTATAGCTCCATGCAGTAGATAATGTTGAAATAACTAATTTAATAAAACATTTAATTGTTCATTTGTTTATGTTATAGGAACCCTCATTTTCCCACTAATATCACTATAATTTCATCAAAATATCTGCTGGGTAACACCCTCTTGTTAAACATCTTGGAAAATGTTTACAGATCTTGAACAGCTATCTTCAAAATGGTGTCACAACCCACAGTTCACCATTCTTTGAAGTGCTTTTTGAAGAATTACCAACAAGTATCTGCAGTATGCTAAGTGTTTCATGCTCATTGTCATTCTAACTTCAGATATTGTTAAGATTGTATTCTTCAAAGCATCATCTGTAGGTATGGTTGACCCCACACGTGTACTGCAACAGGCCATAATATGCTGAAAGCTTGTATGAATTTCTTGGTGCCACCCCACAGTCTGTACTCACACTTT
>NW_004567104.1:17375261-17407044 GCF_000260355.1 Condylura cristata | reverse complement strand
TTTTTTTTTTACAAGAAATGCCAACATGGAATCCACTAATAATATCATGCTGAATTTTTATTAAATTCTATAAGACCAAATTACAAAATGTCATTTTGTTACAGGGCAGGGAGAGAGGGGCACCCCTAAGCCCCAAAACTGCCTGCTCTAAAAAGGTTCTGCAATCCCTTGCATCAAGATAAAACATAAGACCTTTAATGGAAAGGAACTTTAATACTAATGTGCGCAATACAGAAAAGACAAAGAATGTAGTTTCTAAATCAAACACCCGAAGTTACCCATCCCCTCATAAGTAAATGTCTACTCAAAAGGGATTGATCCAAAGCAAGGCCTGAAAAGCCCGCCACAAGTATAAAGCACCTTCTGGCAGGAACCCATAGAAAAGGGTAAGAAATGGCCAGACAAGTCTGGGAGGAAAAGAGCAAAATCAAAATCAAGATAAATGCTGCCATAGTGAACCTCCCCACAGGTCTCTCACTCACATCTGTATCAACCAGTTCTGGGCCAAGAAACGTGAACCACTTCTTCATGTGTCTATCTATCCAATTGCCTTCCTCCATCCTGCTTCCTTCCTTCTCAACTTTCTCTCCAGATTCTTCTCCTCCCTACTCAGCTCCACCCCCTTCTGGGTGGGGCAGGGAACCTGGAAAATTCCCCTTTTCCTGGGGAACACACTGTTAACAATTAGATTTTTAAATGATTTAATTGACTTCTGGAACCTCAGAATGTAATTCAAACCTGAGTGGAAACTCAGGGCCATTGCCTACATTTTTGATTGAAGTAATCAATGAATGAGTGAAATATTAGATAAAATAGATTTGTTTGTTCCACAATATGTTTCAAATTATTTCAACACCAAAGTTAGAGTTTACTGAATTCACTTGATTTTTTTATATACATTTTGTAATGATTCTTATTTGCAATTTGAAATTATTTTAAGATCTTTCCTTTGAGAAGTTAATAGAACTGTGTTAATCACAGAGAATACAGAACATACTACAACTTCTGTGTGCTTTGTGCCTTATAATTTCAAAGCATTCTCTCCATGACTTATTTTGTTTAGTTTTCAGAATAATTGCAAGAGTTAAATGGAGCAGGTGTTACAGCTATACTATGCATGAGAAAACTGAGCCACGTTAACACTTTGAATGAGTGACCAAGAGTCATAACTGACTTTTAATTGGCAGAATTGGAATGTGAATCTAGTCAGTGTTTTTGCTCTTCAGCATGATGCCTGTGGTTACAGTTTATAGAACTCTTTAGATGTAAATGAATGCTTAATAAAAACCTCTTGATTGGTAAAGAAGTATTCATTTTTAAATGATGTAAGATGAAAGTAGCAAGGATGTGTGAACAGGTGTGAAGAAGGGTTGGTGTGTGCTCTTGCATGGTCATTCTCCTTTACCGCTGGACCCTGCTCCTACTGCTCATAATGGGCCAACAGTACTTCTTTCCTGGCATAGGCAAAAACTGCTATATGTGGACCAGCTCCATATTCACCTGAGATTAAAACTGTAAGTAGTGAGACAAAGTCACCTTAGATCAAATGTTGAAAAAATGTTCAAGATTCCTGACTGCTAAAAACAAGTCTTTGGTTGAGGCCTTCCCTGGTTGCACAGCAAGTTAAAGCACAGCATTATGAAGCTGTCCAAAGCCACTGCAGCACGAGCTCAATTTTCAGCCAGGAAGATACCCACATGGTGAGGCAGATCTCTCCTGTCTTGCCCGTTGCTCCCCTCAGCAGTGTATTTCAGTTAATCTGTCCATTCTGCTCCCCACTCTGTCTCTAGTGAATCCTCTCACCCCCACACCTCTGGCGGGTACCCCAATTCTGTATGCATAAATAAAAACAAAAACAGAAACAGAAAAAACACATCTTTGGCCTTGTAACTGTAAGGGTATCATTTAATAAAATTAAAACTAAGTTCTGCACTTCGTTCCACTGAACAATGCTGAAACACACAAAATAGGTAAGAAGGGAAACTTACAGAGTTACCGTGTGAAGCTGGCTGTAAGTCTACAAGACCAATAGGGAGGCATGGAAATTCCCAGGAATGAGGCAACAGAGCAAACAGGCAGGACACCTCCTGTGTGGAAGACCCACTGAAACCTAATACTCTGGCAGGTAGCAGCCAGCAGAACCCCCCAGACATGAAAAGCCCACCAGAACAGGTTATGAAAGGGTAGCCCCAATCCTTCCTGGCATGCAGACTTCATCATCTCACTTGTGGCTCCACTTAACACTGTAATTCAGTAAATCCATTTTTCCTGTTCTCCACTCAGTCTCTGGTGAATTCTTTTAACCTCCCACCTCTGGCCTCACTATGTTTCTTCCCTGCAACACTAACTAGGTGGTAGCAGGGCACTGGAACAAAGTTCTGGTTCTTCTAAGATCAAAGTTCCAGAACTTCAAAGTATGTTGCTTCTTGGAATATTGGGAGAGGACATTAGAATGATGTATCACATACCAATACACGAAATATTTTACAATAACCAGTTCTTTGTCCTCAGAATTTTTTTTTTTTATTTAGCACTGAGCATACCCTAGAAACTTAGTAAAGGTCATGCTACAATATTAAGAATTCTATAATTAATGTTGGCCAGGATTTGAATTTAAATCCTTTACTTTTCTGTGTCTAATTAAACTTAGACATTAATGTGAGTGGAACAAGACATTTTCTTGACTAACTGTATATAAATGGTTTAATATGTAAGGATTTTTATATTAAAAGTTTAAAACATATTTGGAATAATGTGTTACCCTTTGATGTTAAGAAGAGTGAAAAGTTATCTTGCCTTAACATAAAAGGAAATCACCTTTCATAAAAGTGGCCTTATTAAGAAAATATTATTTTATCTCTTTATAGCTCTAGTAGCTCTAACATATACCATAAAATTGTAAATATAATTACTGAAACTGAACCAAGATAACTGCTGTAGCTTAATAGCCTTGGGTTACTAAATTACTAATTCATTTAAGATCCCTTTCAGCTGCTAAACGTTAATATTTACATAGGTTAACTGCAAAACTGTTGATACAACACATTTGTGTAACTAAGTGCTTAATTTTAGGTTTATTGGGCTGTAAAAGGTAGTTTATAGATATCCTAAAAGAAAGCAATAAGAAAATTACAGGAAGTAGAGGAGGTATTATAGATAAACACAAAGAGGAGGGAACGAGAGTCCAGGCACTTAGAGTGGCCAGCAAAGGAGATTTTACTGGAGCTCCCCCTCCCCAGAACCTCCACCCCAGCGAGGTTCACCGACCCCCAAGGGGGTCTGAGAAGTTGCATCCAGGCCAGAGTCTGGGGGTTTTTAAGGGCTTTCTGGGATTCGGTCAGGTATGCATGAGATAGGGGCTGACTGCAGCTGGGTGGAAGGTGGGAGGAAGCAGTTGGTTGCTTTTGGGTATGGGAAGATAAAGGCAAGGACAAGTTTCAAGGTCCCCATTGTCCCCCTTTTCCATGTGTCTCTTGGATGACCTTTCAAAAACAATCATATTTTGATTGTTTATAATATACTTTACAAAGGAACAGCTGTTTATTTTCTGAAATTATTTTCTTCCAGGACTACGAATGTTAGTAGCATAACATCTTTGGTATCTGTAGCAACTTTTTCTTTAATAATTCAAGTACTTTTGTTGTAGGGAAATCTCATGTTAAATAGGTTGTCTGAGTATGGGTCCTCACCCATGTATTTAAAGGGCCTATGGTGATAGGGGCCTTCTGGTGGTGCAGGGGGTTCAAGTCTCAGTACTACCAAGCTATTACCAGTTGCTGCAGCACAAGTTTGATCCCCACCCAGGAAGCTGATCCACATGGCACAGCAGACCTCTCCTGTCTCGCTTGCTGTTCCCCTGAGTAGTGTATGTTAGTAAATGCACCTGTCCTGCTGGTGACTCCACTTATCACCTGTACCTCTGGCCCGTATTCCAGTTCTTGTATCTATAAATAAATAAAATAAATCTTTAAATTTTTTTAAAGGACTTATAATAGACTGAACTGCAAGCACACACAAAATAATTAATAAAGGGTTTATTTACAAAAAGGGGAAATAAAGAAAGAGAGAGATAAATTGGTGAATGTGTCCTACCAGCTCAGCTGATCTGGGACTGAAGGCAGGTGAAAAACCAACAACCCTTAAGGTTGTTGGTTATACCAATCCTGGCTGTTTATCCTCAGTTCCCAAAAACCCTCCCTTCAGTGGAGATGACAGTAGTTCTTGGTGTCTTGGATATCTTTGGTCTGGAGTGGGGGTAAAACCCACAAAACACATTTGCAGAGTTTGTTTGGGACATTCTTTCCCTCTTACAGGTAGAGGAACAAAGGGGAAAGCTATGGACCCAGGTGATTGAAAGGAAGGCTGAACACATTTTCCAGAATAGGAGTGTTCTCTGGAGCTGACTCATTAACATTTGGTGTACCTGTAATATATTTGTTTCTCATATATACATTCTTCCAAAAAGAAAGAAAAGGTTTACTGATTTTAGGAAGAGTGGCACTTTCAAATTATGGCCCAAGGCACACTCAGAAATGATTAAGATTGCACTTGGACAACTTACATTTCATTGTCACTAACAGTGAATCTTGAAGTTGAATCTCTTCAAAATTACTGGGTTCGGTTTCAACAGCACAAGGTAAGTTTCTTTCTAACCTGCCCTGGAGTCTTCCTAGAAGCTGGGAAAGCAGTTTTCCCAACTCTCAGGGAAGTTATTCAAGACAGCGTAAGGTAAAGCTTAGATAGTTCTGTTGAGAATTATCACTACTCAACCCATAAGAAATCTAAAGAATGATGCCCAAATGCTTCTTTGCTGCCCTCCCCATCAAGAGAGATAAAAATGGAAGATTTACAAAAGCAAACTATAGTGTATGGAGTGCTGTGTGTGTGTGTGTGTGTGTGTATGTGCATATGAACAATTTTAAACCCACCACTTTGTCTTATTTGCATGAGCACAAATCGCTTTCAACTTAATGCCAGAGAAAAAGGCAACATTCCCTGCAATGACTTGCTGAAAAGCTCACTGTATTTGTTTGATAATGGATTTTAGTTCATTGTCATGTACTTCACTCTTCATCAGCAGGAGCACTTCAGGGTAAAGAAACAGGCTTTTACCACACTGGAACAAAAGCCATATAAGAAAAAAAATCTGAGCAGATGGAATATTATTTGCATTTGCACAAATAGTGCTTTTTAGCACAATTCATATTACTCCATTGTGAGCTAAAGTAAGCCAGATGTGTCTACAGCATGCTACGGGCGCAGAATCGGCTTTTTGTTTGTCAGACTCAGAGGTCCCAACCTCTTGATATCTTTGTACTTGTATATCCATTAGTTTTATTTCAGTTACTTACTAGGAGGGACAAGAAGAAAACAGCAATAAGTATTTAAGAGAACCATTGCCTAGAGGTCCAAATTAACTATATTTTATTTTCATGAATGAGTATCAGATATGTTTCTGTTATCTGCATGTCCATCTAGAGGTCTCAATGATGATACAAAATTAAAAAGCAGATTGTAAGGGTCTGCTTACAATAAAATTTAGTTCTCTATGATTACATGAAATAATCTTTGGTATACTTCCCCCTAAGTATTTCTGTGCAAATATATCAACAAATCATTTGACTTCATTAAAAATAGAATTTTAAGTCTGAAAGGGATCTTTGATGATTGTCCAACTTTCTCATGTAACAAAAAAGGAAACCTCCCTGGTGGCACACCGGGTTAAAGTACAGCACTAAAAAGCTAAAACCACTTCAGCATGAGTTCAATCCCCGCCCCGGAGGTCACCCATGTGGCGCAGCAGACCTCTCCTGGCCCGCACACTGCTCCCCTCAGCAGTGTACTTTGTCAATCTGCCTGTTTTGTCCCTGGTGAATCCTCTCACCACCCCTGCACCTCTGGCCTGTACCCCAGTTCTGTATGCATAAGTAAATAAATCTTAAAAAAAAAAGAAAGAAAGAAACTAAGGCCCTGGAATTGCAGCAACTTGTAGGAAGTAGTTGAGATGGATCTAATCCACTATCTGTACATCCTTATTTTTGAAAATGTTTTACTTAGCACCCAAGCAAGCTTAAATAAGCTTGATAATTCAGCTTTCTAAAAAGTGATATTAACAAAATTTTCTGTCTTTAACATGCGCCATCTGTGCTGTTCCTTTCTAAGAACAGCAAATGGTAAGTAGCATTTCCCAGTTTCTTGGTTCAGACCTGTCTTCCCACAGTGCATACCCAGGGTCACTTGTTTTATGAAGGACATCTTCTAGAAGATGGCAGCATGAAGTACCACATACCCATTACAATGAAGTGACAATGAACACATTTAAAGAAATCGTAGGATAAAAGCAAGGATGACTTCAAATTCTGGTGAAGATAGATGTTTTCAGGGGAATTAAAAATGTGTTATGTTTTTAAAGCTAACTAGACACTACCTTTTAATCAATTAATATTCATTTATTTTAATTCTTAAACAAATCTCTACTTTTCACACTATTTATTCAATTTAACATAAAATAGGTGCTTATCCCTCTATGCAAACAGTGGAAGTAGCTCTCCACTGTGTCAACCCTGGAGTAGGTGGCAAATCAGGAGTTAGCTTCATATTGTGTCTTGCCTTTTGTTTAGCATTATGTTGTATACATTTGCCTTAGTCACCAAATGATCTTTAAAAATATGATTTTTACCTGACTTTGAAATGTCTCCATTCATTTGTCCATTTAATCATCCTATCATATCATCGAGCTCTTAATATTTACTGAGCTATAGAAGTAAATAGAGGCTATAGAAGTAAATTTAAGTAGAGCATTCTTCCTTAAGGAGCTTGTGGTATAGTTAGGGAGAACCAAGAACAAACCAACAAATGTAAATAAATAAACACATAAAAAATCAGGCAATTACGATAAAATGTGTTACGTTATATTCCATACTATATAGCTTACATTATGAGACTATGAAATATGTAAGTGCTTACTGTAAGCTGCATAGAAACAAGTGGAAGGGTTTATTACACAGACCAAGAGGTGGAGGAATGTCTCCTGCAGAAAGAACTATGTAAATTAAAACTGGAGGATAACCAGAGCAGCTATGTTAGGCGCAATGGGAAGGGGAGAAAGAGAAAAACATTCCAAGGATAGGGATAAAATATACAAAGTCTGAAAGGTGAGTGAGAACATGGCATGTTCTAGGCATTCTGGTGCTTGTTTCCATGTCCTGGGGCAAGGGCTGTAGACAGGAGGGAGAAAATGCTAGGCTGGAGAAAACAACGAACTATATTAAACATTTGAGACTTTATTCACAAAGTAGTGGGTATAGGTAGCCCGTGAAAGTTTTTACTTAGTCAGATTTACACTTCAGCATGATCACTGCTTGCTATTGACATATGAATTGGATAGGAGGGGAGCAAAACTGAAAGCATACAGACAAATGAAAGACAATGAAATAATCTAGGATAAAAGCGATGGCAGAGTAGCCTAGTGGTGTTGGTAAATAAAAAGAAATGGACAGACAGACAGATGGCTATCAAAAAGCGGACATACATATTTCTTAGTGATGGCTAACTTGTGTGGCCTGAGAAGAAAGACTATAGATGATTCACATGGTTGGGACATTGGTAGGTTTTAACTGTTTGGTTATGTTGGGTTATGTCTCTAACCACCTGACACCAGAGGACATGAAATGCCTTAACAGCATTTTGTAAATACAGGTCCCAGATATGCCAATAAATACTTTCTTTCTCCACTAAAAGCTGAGGTTAAAAGGAAAATTCTATTTTTATTACTATTGTAGAAATAGAAATATTTGCATTCCATGATGTTTTAACATAAGATGTTAAAACATATAATCAGATCCATAATCTGAATATATAAAAAAGAGAAATTAATGTCACCCCTCCATTCAATGAGAGTTACTCTTCTATTTTAAAATGTGGCTATTTCTGGCCCCTCCCTGGTAGTGCAACAGGTTAATGCGAAGCACTATGAAGTTAGCACAGCTACTTCAGCTTGTCAGAGAGGTGACCCTGACCTGCCTGCTGCTCTCTTCAGTAGTGTATTTCAGTAGATCTGCTGTTCTGCTCCCCCTCTGGTGAATCTTCTCACTGCCCCTGCAATTCTGTATGCATAAATAAATAAATCTTTTTTAAAATATGGTTATTTCTTACTGCCCAAATGCTTATTATCTAAGTTTAGGAATTGAATTATGGAATATTTTATATCTGTCCAAGCTTTTAATGTATATAATCCACAAAATTAGCTTTATAATGTGTCTTGCCTTTTATTTAACACTATGTTGCATACATTAGCCCTAGTTACCATATAATCTTTGAAAACATGATTGTACTGACCACACAGTAGACTACTGTAATATAATTTATTGAACTATTTCCTTATGGAAGAATATTCATGCTATTTTTGTTTCTCATCATAATAAATACTGTAGCAATAAACATTTTTTTTTCGGTTCAGTATCAACTTTTGTTTCCTTTGGATAAATTCCTAGAAGTGAACTGCTAACTCAAAAGTTATTGCATCCTTAAGTCTTTTAATAGATAATGCCAAGTTGACCTTATAGCTTATGTCAATATCATGAGTGTTCCCAGAAAAATATGTTTCAGTATTCCCAGAAACATTTCAGAAAATGTCCTTAAATCATTGATGTATAACAGATAATTGAGTTAAGGGAAATGTGATTATTTGCTTTGTGATTTATTTAAAAAGGGACAGTCGGTATGCCTTTCACAATAAACAAGTGCTTAGGTTTCTTTGTGCCAAATGAATATGTAGCATCTATAATAATAGTCCAACAAAGATGGGAACAGCAGACAAGATTAAGTATGAGATGAACTCATGATTTTGTTACACAGTCAGTAGAGAATAATTCAGACAATACATGATCAAACTTTAACTTCCTATGTTTCCATCAAGAAAAGAAATCAGTGACTGAGATATATGATTACATGACATCTCTTTCCTCCACCTTGTAAACCTCCATTCATTTTTTGTCTTCCTCTCCCTTCCTAAAGAAGAGATGTTTCACCCAGACCCACCCACATTGTCACTGAATTCCTTCCTCAGGATCTTGTGTGGACATCTACTACTTCTTCATTGTTCAATAGTATCTTACCTCTAATAAATTATAATTTTTAAGGTATTAAAAATATATGTCAAAAACTATCCAAGTGGTTCTTAAATGAGCATAAAATGAACATGTGGCAAACATACAACTTGTGAAAGAATGAAAGACTATCACCGAAATAATTAAACTGTGTTGAAGGAGAATTTGAAAAGCAGAAAGATGCATGAGTAAAGTTGAAAAACTTGGTAATAGATATGAAACTGGCTGATACTCGTTAGGGCAATAAAATGGTATACTTGGATTATCTTTTCTACAAATCAATACTATCTTTACTGGATAACATTAAATTTTAATTGTTATTGCCAAGTATGGTTTACAATGCCATCCAGGGTTTTTTGTTTGTTTGTTTTTTTATTGTTGCTGTTAGTTTTTTCTTTCTACATGTTAACTTCTACCTTTACAGAACAGTAAAATAGTTTGGTCAATAGAAAATCAATTAGAAGCACTCATTCCCACAGAACCTGATAAATCCTGGAAGGTCTCAATAGAATATTCAATAATTACATTTGCCCATCTTTGAGTCTAGAATTTTTACCCTGACACTACTATGCCACCTCCTTTGATTGCATAAACTTAAATTATGTTTCCTATTGCAAAATAATTGCCTTCCATTTGTTCCACTTTCAGATTATCTCTATTATTCTTCTTGTTTCGCAAGTCAACATCTTGCAAAACTTTTATAGAATTTTGGTTAACATATCTTTCCATCTTACACATAAATCTCTTTTCAGTACTCAGTATTTCATCAAATTGTTATAACAAAACCACCTTAGTCCCACCTTGTAATCTCCTGACATTGTTCTACAATTTCTCTCCAAAGCATTTGGCACTGTTTGCCACTCGATATTTCTTGAAATGCTCTCCTCCCTTCTTTTCATATCCCTGTTGTCTTATAATTGCACTTACAGAATTGGGTACAGGCCAGAGGTGCAGGGAGGGGTGAGAGGCTTCACCAGAGACAGAGCACGGGCAGAATACTCACATCAATGAAGTACACTGCTGTGGGGAGCAGTGGTCAAAACAGGAGAGGTCTGCTGCACCATGTGGATCACCTCCCGGGTAGGGATCCAACTAGTCCTGAAGAGACTGAGTTGAGCTACTGCGCTGCATTCTAACCAGTTAGGCATCCAGGGAGGGCCTTATTGTGCTCTTAGCACTTTAACTTATCTACTCAATTTAACACACAGTTTCTGGATAACTGCTTGTTTGCCAAATATTTTGTCAGAGGAGAGAGATCCAAAGATAAGATATAGGAGAAGTCTGCTAAGAAGAAATAGATTTATAAGTTGGTAATATTTACTATTAATTTAGTGCTTTCTCTGTGTTAGTAAATATAAACAAGACCCAATAAAAATGTCCTTTATTCTCAAAAAAAATTTGTGAAAGAGCTATCCTCCTCCCTGGACCCCTCCTCTTTTTATATATTAATTTTTTTTTTGAGACCTAAAGAGGTTAGGTAATTTACCAAAGGCCACACAAGTAGTGAATCATGCAATGGAAATTCAATCTCATATATGCTTAAAGACCGAATCTGTGCTGTTGTCCCCAATGCTATTTATTATTATTAATAAGAGCTGTAATAAGAATATTATTTTATGGGGCCCTCTCTGGTGGCGCAACGGGTTAGGACGCAGCACTGCAAGCGAGCCAAGCCGCAGCTGCTTCAGTGAGAGTTAGATCTCCAGCCCCGGAGGTGATCCACATATCGCAGCAGACCTCTCCTGACCAGCCCACTTAGCAGTGTACTTCGTGGACCTGCCTATTTGGCTCCCTGCTCTGTCTGTGGTGAAGCCTTTCACCAACCCTGCACCTCTAGCCTGAACTCCAGTTCCATGTGCATAAAATAATAAATATTTAAAAAATATATTAAAAATATATTATTGTATAAAGTCCCAAGGTCCTTGTACAAAAATTGAAGCATTTGGTTCTACTAGAGCATGAGGAATGGATGATCTAACAAAATATTGGATGTGTGTTTTGGTCATGTCATGTCATTACAGATGAATGTACATTCTTAAGGTGGACTAATTGAAGACCCCTCTAGGGTGGGAAGGGGAGGGACCATGAATATAGCCCCTCTCTTTAGATGCTAATGCTTTTCAATCTAGAATGTTTAATATCTGCCATCTTCCATTTCCAACTTCATGCATTGGTTGTCTGAATAATCTTATCCACTTCAGAAGCTATAAACATTTTTCTTCATATTTTAGTCTCAAATGTGTGTGTGTGTGTATGTATATATACTATAACCTTCCTAGAACTGTTTTCTGAGTTTATAGATGACAGCACTTGGATATTCAACACACACTTGAAGTGAAATGTGATTTGTTCCCTCAGTCAGGTTTTCCTTGTGTGTATATTTCAATAAACCTAACTTCAAAATCTTAGATTCCTAACTGTTCTGCAACATTTAAAATTCTTTGGAAAAAATCAGTGGTAACTTGTTATTCTTTCTCAAATATTTCTTACATTTGTTTTTTGTTCTCATCCTTGCTGCTACTGCCTTATGTGGGAGTACCAAAGAGACTCCATCTTGTTTCATTTTGTTTTTAAAGATTTCTTTATTTATTTATAAAGAACTGGGGTACATGCCAGAGGTGCAGGGCAGGGAGAAAGTTCACTAGAGGCAGAGTGGGGAGAACAGAAGGCAGATCAGTGAAGTACACTGCCAAGGGGAGCAGCAGGCTGGTCAGCAGTGGTCTGCCACGCCATGTGGGTCACCTCAGGGTGGGGAATAGAACTCCACTGAACTGGCTGCTAGCTTGCAGTGCTGCATTCCTAACCCATTGCACCACCAGGGAGGGTCCATAACTCCATCTTGTACTGACATTAGCTTATGCCAGTAACCAGCAATTTTCCTACCATGGGAAAATAGCTGTTTTTCCCAATGCTTATTTTGTGTCATGTATGTTAACCTATACTTGTGACTTATACACAACTCTGCTAGTCTTAGTAGGACAAAGATGAAGTGACATGTTCCTTCCAGACATCTGGCATCTTTAGAAAGAGCTTAAGTACCAAATAGGGTATGAGATGAGCCCTATAAATGTGGTTGCTGTAGATCTTGCCTTTCTGAAATCCTAGCCATTGGCTTTAGTGCCTAAGACCTTTGTATGTAAGTTGCCTTTAATACATCCTGTGATTAGTGGACATGACTGCTTTGATATAAGTCAAGTTGCTTTTTCAACTTGGGGAACTTATTCCAAAAGTTGTACAACTTAACTGAGGCTTTTATTAATTTCATCAAAAATACGCTTTACCATATCTATGCAATGTGTCACAGATATGAAAAAGTGGAAAGAAGATACACTTTGGAGTTGAACAAACCTGGGGAATTCATTTCTAACTCTTAAACTTTTGGAAGTTACTTACCTTATTTGAGTCATGGTAACATAGGAACTCATAATATCTACTTTGCAGTGTTACAAATATTAAAACAACAATGCACATAAAATAGTCAGCTCAATGCCTGGTATGTAATAGATGTTCAATAAATTGTAGGTACCATCTATATTCAGTTGCTGAATTAAATAAATGCAATTGAAATTAATATGAAAAAAAGAATGATAGCGGTGCATGTAATTTGGAATTTCAAGACACTGTAAATTGGAGCCTGATGCAATATCAATAGAGGTCTCTTATTTTCATCTCTATTTGTCTTATGTGTTGACTTTTATTTTACAAGCACTTTATGTAATGGCAAGATGACTGCTAGGGATTTTCAGCCTACATCCTTAGAATGTGTTGTATGAAAGGATCTATGGGCTAAACCTCAGAAAACCTTCTTGATTCACATGCTTACCAATGCACAAATCACCCTGTCCCAGAAATATAACATTAACATCGACCTAACCTTGGGTATGTTGAGGACAGTGTAATTGACCAGTCCCTTGGAACCCTACAGAGTAGAGAGAAATTTCTCATCTTTTTTAAACCAATACATTTGGTTTACATTTTTAAACCAATCCTTTTTTTTTTTTAAACAATATGCCAACCTACCTTTCCTACTGGGCTACTGGCATTTCTATCCAGTGTATTCTCCAAGAGCTAAGAGAACTATTTTCCTAAAATGTAGAGGACATGATGTGTCTCTTAAAATCTTAAAAATCTGTACCTTGCTTAGAAAACAGGGTACAAACCTCTTTATAATGTTTCAAATATTCTAACCACCTGACCCTTGCCTTCATCTATTCTTTCCCACTATGTACAACAACCCATTCTCTCAATATATACTGAATTTTCCCTCTTTTTGTCTTTGCACAAATCTTTACTTTTGCTTTGAATGAGCTTTTTCTCCACATTAGTTTGAGAGTAGCTAAATCTGCCTTTCTAGATTCCAAAAGTATTCTTTATTTATGTACCCGGAATCCTTCTTCATGGAAAACCTGCTTTTCCTCCTCTGCAGAAATGTGTTTCTGGAGGATTTGTCAATTACAGCCATGCTCCAATTTTGCCTTCATAACCCTAGTAGGACAAATCAAGCTTGTGTTTCACAATGATTAATCCAAAGATGATCAAGTAACCCAAGCTGGTCTAATTTGAGTGCTTCATTGATTGAAGTTTGGCAAGAGACACTCTTCCCTTCTGAGTATTAATTTGGAATGATGTTGAGCCTAAAGTTGCCAGTGGCCAGATTTCCAAATACAAGGAGAATACCTAAATGCAATAGGAAACCATGAGGCCAACATACAAAGAATCAGATAAGAGAAATAGAAAGCACATGTGTATTCCAGTGTTTTAATAGAGCTAACCCATAATCTATTTCTCCCCTTAAACTACCTTGAGATGCTGTCACTTGAAAAAAATAGCCTTCCAGGTCCAGATTAAATATTTCTTCTAAGTAGTCTTTAAGGGCTATGCCCATATACTTTTATTTTGCTAATTACTGTGTGCTTTTTAGAAGATATACTTAGGTTCATTCACTTAGTAACACTGGCTAAGGAGATGATGCTAGACCACTAGGCTGGCAGCCTGACTTCTGTCCCACCTAATGCAGGGTCTAGTAGATTAAAAAAAATATGTTTATTAAATTGAATCACCAAAGGCCATTGAAAGAAGGGTGTTTTGTTGTTGTTGTTGTGCCTGATGACATGTATTTCTCCATTCCAAGCTCTGTACTGAGAATAGAATCACAAGTAATCTAACATTTCACTGAAAATAATTTTTAAAAAAAATATGAAGAACTGGAAAATATGAGCTACATTCAAAACAGAAAAAGGTTATGTTTTCACATAATGAACTCAAACCATTTCTATATCTTACCTCTAAATAGCAGGTACAAATTGGTTTATTTGCATTTTCTTGGTTAATTACACATTTTGGAATGATCTTTCCATGTGGAAGTCATTGATAACAGGATCTAATTCCAGAGACCAAAGTGCCATTAGTTTCATTGAATTGAAGCATTTTCAGAGGTTGGAGTCAAAGCCTGGGAATTAGAATTCATGGGCCTTAATTACATCTTGGTCACAGATTGGTTGTTTTCTTGGAAGCACATAACCTCAAAAATGTGCCTATAAAATGAAAATGAAAATCTCTGCTTTCTTCAACATCAAAATTTTAGGTGGCTTAATGAAATATCTGTAAATACCTTTGAATTCTTAACATGATGTGATTACTGAGCCCTTAAATACAGTGGTTCCTAATATCTGGATGAATAGATAAAGTAAGTTTTCTCATCTAGTGAAAAAATTTAGTTGTGGTAAAGAGGCACAGAAATATAGAAAGGAAAGAAGGTAGGGAATGCTCTCTACCTACCTTTAATCTTTAGAAACATCTTTGTAAGATAGAGAATGGCTAATTCTAGCCATAAAGAAACTAAATCTCGTATACTTTCAGTATATTTCTTCAAGGTCATTCTAACGAACTGAATGATGATCTCTGTATTTTTCTTTTATAGAATTTTTTATGATGTAAAATGGTCATACTTTTGCTATCATTTATTGTATTTAATAAAGTAAGAATCCATTATGTGTTTTTTTCAAATGTAGTGTTATACATTTCATTATTAGTTATTGTTTGTAATAAGGGGAAGTCTGAAGTTTAGAGTATTTTGCTCTATCAGAATGACTTAGATATTTAAAAAGTTATTCCTTGGGAGTGTGTTTAGAAGGGATTTTAAGAAATGCTATGGGCCATCATTCTCAAACTACTAGGCCTCAGATTCACTCATGAAGCGACTGCAAAAAACAACCCTGAATTCATTTTATGTCAACCCTGACAAATGTGTGTGAGTGTGTGTGTGTGTGTGTGTGTGTGTGTGTCTGTGTGTTTGTGTTTACACAGTCCTTTGTTAGATAGGAAGATAATTACCCAAAAAGACAGGCTTCCCCAGAGGAGAATAAAGCTAGCCCTGTGGAAGTGCCTGCGGGTAAGAAACCTATGAAATCTAGATTCTATTTAACCTAGAGTTCCTAAATTTACTTTCCAGTTGTAGACATTTCCAAGCTGATTTTAGAGTTTATATGCTCTTCATAAAAGCCATTTTGCAGAGACATCACCTGATCTTAGCACATCTCTCCTTTCATTCTGGAGCAGGCTGGAGTCAGAACAGCCAATACACATCAGGAGGCAGTGCTCTGGATGAATATGTGAAGCAGCTAAAGTGAGAGTTCTTCAGCAGCAAACCAAAACCCCTACCTTTAAGGAGACTGCACCCCTTTCAACCACAAAATAAAACAGGATAATACATTTATGTTTCACTTGGCCAGTTCATAATGCGCCACTCTAAAAGAAGCAAGTTGGTCAAGCTTGTGTCTGCATTATCTGGTTTTCCCCACACTGCCTGTGCTGTTCCCATTGTGTGGGGAGTGCATTACTTGCTGGAGCAGAGAGGTGCAACCAGTGTGACAAGTGGGATAGCGGGATTATGGAGAAGGGCAGTGAACTTCACTGATATGGGGAGAGTTAGAGATCTGTACCAACGCTAGGTCTACTGTAACTCATTCATATCATCACATCCAGTTGGAAAGCCCTTTCAGGTTTGGAGTTGGTATACAACTCTATTGGCAAAAGAAAGCAAGAGTTTCTCCAAAGCTTTTTCTTTTGCATTGACAGGAAATGATGGGAGAAGAAAGTGAATACCATACCATTTCTTTCACTGAAAAGTGTGTATGTATGTTTCTGCACACATGTGCTCTCATTCATTAACCTCTATATTAAAGTGAGATCACGAAAAAGTGTCTTTTGGAAATGGTCATAGGGTGGTACTCCACTGATATTTTTCTTGTTCATTATAAAGAATTTAAGCTGATATTTCTTCCCCAGGGGAATGTGAAGTGTTCAAATAATATGGCATGGGTGTCTGATGAGGATTAAAGTGATTGAAGGATTATATTTGTCTAATGAGGATTAGTGTCCATATCTTGATTTGAGGCTGTCTCCATATGCAAAAGCAAATAGCGTAAGGTTTAGTTAAAACAATGTATCTACATTGGTTGTGGATTCTGAACATTTCACAAAAATCATCATTACTGAATGTGGGTGTAGAAGTCAGTTATTATGAGAACTAGCCTTAGAAAACCATAAAGACCGTCTAAAATATTGACAGTTTGGTAACTTTAAATAGGTGATACCCTTCTTTTTCTCATCTCTTTGCTAAGGGAAATTCTTCAGAGGAGACTACCACTTCACATGAGAAAGTGCATCATAATGTTTACTAGGGAAACTCAAATGTACTTTTTAAATGAACATTAAACAATGATGTTTGTTTAGTTATAATAAAATCAGCTACTATTTGTTGCATAATTACTATGTGTCTGACAGGTTGTGTTTTACATACATTACCTCAGTTAATTCTCTCAAAAGCCCTATGTTTAACCTTATACTTAGTGTCACTAGTATCTTCATTTTACTGAAGAGGAAGACAAAGCCTTAAGGGGCTCAAGGTCACACAGCTCAAGTGAGTGGTAGATTAAGGAATGAATCTTTAGAGGTCTGATCCCTGGAACCTGGTTCTTAACCATAGTTCTATCCTGGAGTCACAAACACATTCAACATTGCTGAGATTTGTAGCAAGAGGAATGAAATGATTTGTTATATTGATGAATATAGGGTAAGATCTTCCAAATTCATAAATTAGGGGCTGTTCAGTAGATCACATAAAATCTTTATTAAAGAAAAGTCAAATATACTTAGCTTGCTAGTCTGGTATCAATAAATAATGGATGAGGGAGCTTAGATTACGGGCAAAGTTTGTTCCAAGCATGGGTTTTCATGCAAACTTATATAACTACATCCCTCTATGAGACACTCTATTACAACCCCTGTAGGCTATATCCTAAATTGAGAATTGCTATTTGGAAAATAAATTTACCTTAATTGTGGAGGGGAAAAAAGGAAAATACAGGTATATTCAGGGAAAAAAGCTTCATCATTCAGAGACCACTGTTTCCTTTTTGTTATTCTTACATTCTCCTAGTTTGTGTTTTGTGTCCTTTATTTTTTTAAATAAAAATATTCTTTTTAGTACATAATATAATTTAAAAAAATAAAATATATTGTCTCATTGACTCTTATCAACATATGATTCTACAGCTACAATACAGCTTCACTCCTTATGAATTATGAAATTTTGGGGAAATTGCCTAGCTTCTAATTTGCTTTTCTAAAAAAAAAATTTTTGCTTTTCTATGAAATAGAGATATTAGTTTACAATCTTGTCATAAAATCTTATTTTCAATATTTGAAAGATAATTAGACTAGTGGCTGGCATATAGTAAGTGCTATATAGATGTTTGTTAAATAAAAAACACTAGAGCAAAGAACAAACCCCTTTTAAAAGATTTTTAACTCATGACCAAATTGTCTTCTAAAAAGTTTCTACCAATTTATATTCTTTATTATAGCAGCATATAAGTGGAATACTCATTTCCCTGTGCCTGTGGCTTAGTGGTTAAGACTATGGAAGGTGAGAATGCTTTGTCTCATGTTATCTTGGGAAAGTCACTTGACCACACTAACTTCCTGCTTTTTCTTGCAAATTGGGAATGGCAATAAATATCTACTTCATAGTACCCAACTGGGCAGCAGCAGCCTGGCTACACTGTGGCAGCCAGGTTTGATGGCAACTCCGGAGCAGCCATATTTGGGTTTTAGGAAAAAAGAGAAATTTTCTGGCAGTTTTTGGACACAAATGGATCAGGTTTGAACCTGGCCAGTGCCACTCAGATCTAGCAGAACTTAGCTGCACAACTCTTGCATAAGACAGAGCAGGGTGGAGTGGATGCACTGCTAGGGTTTTGGTTTTGAATCCTGAGCTTCTTTTGAAAATGAGTCAGATAGATCAGAGTTCTCACTGGCACCAGTTAGGTTCGATCTTTCACTGACGCCTGTTAAATCTTGGAAACAGCTGGCTTGGAAAAGGGACCCCTCACATTAGAAAGGCAGCTGCCCTGAAGAAAGACATAAGCAGAAACTTAGGAAAGGTTATTGGAGAGAAGCTACCTGAGAAGACTTGAAATAGCTTGAGAGAGAAGGTTTGACTCTGCTTGGAAGAAGCTTCAAGGGGAAATAGATTTTGGCTTAAGTAGGACGGCTGCTGAGATGCTGCACCAGCATCTTTTAAATTTAAATCCCCCCTAGGGCCACCCCAGCTGCCACAGTTAGCCGGATCCTGGTCCACCACTTAGCAGTATGACACTAGCTCCAGGGTCCCTTCAGAGGGACAACAGCATCTTGCTAAGCAGCTTTGGGTTTGGACTATTGGGCACTGTGGACACTCTCTGGGTTAGGACAGGCAGCCATTTGTGCTCTCAGGAACTTATTCCTCATCTCAGTCTCCCTTTGTAATTAAATCCTGTTTTTGCATGCTGACATTGTTCTGTGTCTTGCAATTGTCAGTGCCAGGGTAAAGAGCCCACAAACTGAGATTCCCCCAACGCTGCACTTCCAATAGGATTATTTTGATAATGACACAAAAGTTGTAGCACAGTTTTGAGAAGAAAAGATCAATAAATGGCACTAGTTAGTCTATGTTTGCAGCCCCTTCATTTTAAACATAAGAAAAATTAGAAGTAAAAGTACGTCATTCGTGGTTGAAGCACTAATAGGTCAAAATGACACAGGAAATGCAGTGAGTAAAAGGAAATACTTGGTTTTAGGTGGTACTTTTTTTTTTTGTGCCTGGCTGACCCACATGGATAGCTCTTAAATAACATTTCCAGGATGCTTTCTGTTTGTTGGTCTCAGTATCCAATTAGTGAATATGGAAAGTGGGACAGAAACATGCTCATTAAAGCTGCCGGTGTGAGGAAGAGAGGCATGAATTCACTTTGAAAGGAGGACCTAAGAAAATATAATAATAAAAAGAAAGGTAGGAGTTTTCTTGATGAGAAAAAATGAGTTACTTGAGTATGGGCAGGGAGTGATTATCCTCCAACCATCCAGAAAAAGCTGTATTAGCCTGTCTTTGCAAAATAAGCAAGCAAAACTTACAAAAATTACAATGAATGTAATTCTACACATTAAATTGGCTTAGGTAACTTGAGTAGATAGATGAGGACTGAAAGGTATGTTCTCTTTGTGGGCACCACTGGTCAGCCTTCTGTATAAGTTATGAGGCAGGACAAGTCTCCCTAATTAGAAGTGGTTTTGCAAAGTGTAGGATGTTATGAGGAGAGAGTTACAATGCAAATGGCTGGAAAGATAAAAGGACTAAGCATTATTCTCTTCGAGGAATTTAAAACAGACAATTTTGTTACATTTTTCAAGTAAAGGCAAGACTCTTAGGAAAGCGTATAGTTGCTTATTTCTGAGAATAGAAGTATAGAAAGTGGATTTCAAACTATAGGATCAAAGATTTAAGTTGGAATATATGAAAAATTATTAATATGAACTCTAAGACATTGCAAACGATTATCAAGGAAAGCTCTGCAATCTCTTCAAAATTATTTAAAATAGGGCATTTTTTTGGTGTTGGCTTCAAATTACTTCAGTAGGTCTTAACTAAAGGCAAAAGAATAGGCGGGGTAGATTCTCAAGGTTCCTTTCTGTGATTTGATGATAAAAAAGACTTGATCTTATAAAGATTGCTCTGGCTTCTTTTCTATTGCAGCTACCCAAGGAACTGCTGTTGCCTTGACAACAAGGGACCTTCTTAGGTTCCTCATATGCTAATAGGAAAACGGCCAATTTTCTTGTTCATAAAAGAAAACTGTTGGTGAATGTGTGTATCACTTTCTTCTTCTCTTTCTCTCTCTCTGTCTCTCTCCTGTCTCTCCTTCCAGTACTAGCCACTTTTAAATGAACCTCAGTGAAAGATGGAGTTAAAAGAAGACATTAAAGAGGGTAGAACAGTTTCTATCTTCAGAAATCCTCACCAAGGCTTAAAAAAATTATTTACAAAAGAGTTTGGAGTAAGATGATATAAGGATAACAAGAAATCAGCATTCGATGTGAGAAGACAAACAATGGATAGCATAAAATACTTAGTCCCCATTAGAATATGACCAAATACATTGAACAGATTCCAAGAGGAAAGAGTCTGTATACATTTACAGATCTCTCAACCATTTGATGCCATATATCAGTTTTTCAAACAACCATTTCCAACTATTTAGATATATGCATGTGGATATAACATACATTTTAAAAAATAATATAATAGTTTATTTTTACATCATTTTGTGACTTTTTCCATCTTAGTGGTAATCCCTGTGGGCTTCCCATCACCAATTCACCTGTGTGCCATCACCATAGTCCAGTGCATTTCCCCTCCTCCCCTATTTTTGATTCCATTCCCCATTCCACCCCTGTAAAATGTCTCTGGTATATAGTTGTTCATTATTCTTATTATTTTCTCCCTTGGTATTTTATACTCCTGCTATGAATGAAACCATCCAGTATTTTTCCTTTTCTTTCTGGCTTATTTCACTAAGCATGATGCTTTCCAGTTCCATCCATGTTGCTGCAAAAGTTATTTATCTTTTTGAATGCTGAGTAATATTCCATTGGGGCATCACATACTTTTGGCTAAACTTTACATAGTGTTCATGTGACTATTACTACAGAACAAAGCATAAGAACAGCAATTACTTCAATACACAGTTCACTAAGTAATAGACAACAATTCCTCCAGGCCAAAATCCATAGACAAACCTCTGTTTTTTCCTTAACTACCTGAAACATTGCCAAATACAGACTAAGAAGTTGATTGACACTTGGTGTAAACTCAATCATATATTATAGTGCATTGAGAAAAATGGGTCACTTCTCTGCAGTATCTCTTCAAGTCTTCACTATTAAAAAGCCAATGCTCTTAGCCAATAGTGTGGTGCTTTTTCCACACAGAAGCACAAAATTCAGGTTGCAGCCCACACACCAGCCTTGTGCTTCTGCTGTGCTCACATGGATGGTGTGAGGGTCTCAGGTTAAACACAACACTTCCTGGTTCTTTTCCTTTCATTTTCCTAAATAGTAGTTATGTGGTGGGTATGCTCTTATTTGCAGTTTTTATCACTCGTGAACTGTGTGTTGAAGTAATTGCTGCTCTTATGCTGTGTTCTGTAGTATTAGTCACATGAACACTATGTAAAGTTAGGTCTATATACGATCTCCTCAGTTTAGTCAAAAGAATTGGGGGATTACTATTTTTGCTAAAAAGTATTTTGTATTCTGATTATAAAAATAATTTATGGTTATTACAGAAAATACGAAAAGGTTTTAAAAAGAACAAAGAATGAGGGTATTTTTGTATTATTTTGAAGAATGAAGTAAGTTAAATGTCATCTGAATTGTGTTGCTTACAATATATTAGAGGCCCTGGAGGAGGAAAAGTGTAAGCGCCTTGCTGGTGAAAATGTACTAAGGGGAGCATATGTGTGTCAAGGAAGGTTGGTAAGATATGGGAAGAGACCCAGATTGAGGAAACAGATGTGTTGAGACTTGATGTAAGAAAGAATTAAGGAAAAATAAATTTATTTGTGCTGGAAATTGCAGGGTAAATGAAAGACAGTGAGATGACATTGGAAAGCAAGCAAGGCCAGATTATGAAGAAACTTTAAGTTATGGTAGGGAGCCACAGAGTCAGGAGGGATTTTCATGGGGAGGGTGATGTGCTAGTATCTAATGGTTAGAAAAATCATTTGGTCAATGTTTTAATTATTTATTTCTTTATTTTTTAAAGATTTCTATATTTTTTATGCATACAAGAACTGGGGGGCAGGCCAGATAAGTGAGGTGTGTGTGAGAGGATTCACCAGAGAGAGTGGGGAGCAGAACAGGTGGATTGATTGAAATACATCGCTGAGTGGAGAGGAGGGTGAAACAAGAGAGGTCTGCTGCGCCACATGGGTCATCTCCCTGGCAGGGGATCAAACTCGTGCTGCAGTAGCTGGGTTAGTGTTATTGCTTCCAGGTGAGATAGTTACACAAAGGACATTCAGCAACACTCCACCCTGACCTTGGTCCCAACAGATATTTATTTCATCTTATTTTGGCTTTATCATACTTATTGGAGTTGCATTTGTTTTTGTATTTTTCATCACAATGCCATTCCCGGGTTAACACCACAGACTTTCCCTGTTGTGTAACCTACCTAGGAATAATCAATTCAATTTTGCTTCTTTGATTTTGTTTTTCAAGATCAGTGAAAGAATTAATGAAGAGATGGATAAAGGCAGGTATAAAAGACAAGTGTCATTTGAATGCTTACTTTTGACACTCTTAGTCCATAAAGTGTTGTATAGTGACAAGTCAGCACAAGGCAGTTTCTTTATTGATTCAGGAAGACGAATAAAGGAGGGTTTTGGAGTCCTCAGTGTTTTTTTCAGGCTTTAATACTCTTTCTATGCCAATGATTTAGGGGCAAGCCCACAGGCTGGCAAGGCAGGCCAGCCAGCGGGAGGCCAGGAGGCTGGCAGGCCTCCCAGCTTCCAGCAAATCTTTCCTTTTTCCTCTTTGGCCTCTCTCTCTGTAGTCACTTGTCCTCTCTAGCTGTTCTGTCATAGCGATCCTCTGTCTCTGAGTGATACCACCCTTATGGCCTCAGCCTCTAGGCCCAGTTGTACCCACTTATGCATGCCCATACCATACTCCAGGTGTCTACAATCATGCACATGCGCAAGACCACAGGTGCTGGTCATAGATGCTAATGATGGGAGGCCAGAAAATCCTGGAAACTTCCATTTACCCTACATGGTTAAAAACTGAATGAAACCATTTTATTAAGCTGCTGATCAGCAGATTATTAGTACCTTTATTATGTATAAAAATAGTGTGCTAATGTATGTGTATAGTAATGTACAATAATAATGTAATAATTATGTATAATAATAAAATAATAATTATGTAATGGTACTGCTTGTTTTTTCTTTTGATACAATGAAAAGTATAAAACAATTTTCAATGATATGAAGGACTTTTTGAAATTATAAACTAAAATTTAATATAATAAACTTATATAGTAATCAAAACATTCTAATGTTTATATTAGTAGTTGATGTCCTGTTATCATTGATTTATAATCACATTTCCAAAAAATTTTGCATTTGTGAGATAATTATGTATGTGAAATCTATATTTTAAAAAGATACAATTAACTTTTGATTAGGTCATATCTAAGTTTAGTTGTATTAACAAAAAATGAATGACAAATGATTTGTGTATAGATTACTGAGTGACGTGGATAATTTGTGTCTATATGAAAACAGTCTGAACTTTGCTAACACTTTCAGTTTTTGATGATTCACAAACACTAACTTTGGTTGGTTTAGTCACTGATTCAAAAGCAAACTTTATGTTTACCAAATTTCATTTACTTTTTTTTAGTGTATGTTATCTTCTTAAATGTTTAATTTACTTGTTGATTTATACATTATAATCCTAAATTTAACCTTTTATTGTTAACTATTAACATTATTATATTTGCTTCATGATAATAGTGACTAGCAGTGTCTTAGGAGAATAGGGGGACTATGATTTTGTATCTGGGTGTTTTAATGGACCCACACAGTCCTGTGTGAAACCAAAGATTTTTATCATTTTAGAATGAAAATGAGCTGAGGACAAAAATCTGTTAATAGATTATTAGGATGGTATTTGGTCCACAATTATTCCTGGGGAGTTTTCTCCTTAAGTACATCTTTAATGCTGCATTAGAGATTTGGCTCAGATGCCTGGAATAATGAGCTTTGCTCATAATAGTAGACCTTGATGAGAGTTCTTGCTAAAAAAGAAAGAAAAGATTAAAAAAAAAAAAGGATTTGCAGCACTTTACATATGCAGACATGTAGCACCATCTACTGGATTAGAGTAAATGAATAAAATCTGTAAAATATGTATTTCCATTAGCAAAAATATGAAACGATGGTTCTCAAAGCTTCTTATAGCATTGACTTAGCAAATTCCTTTTAAGTATTGTTTTACTGATAGAAGACAATATTTTGAAATAAAGTGGTTTCCTTTGCTTTTGTCCTTCAGTCAAGGAAATAGTCACAGAAAATTGTTAGCTGCTATTTAAAGTTACTTATCTACAATGTCACATAATGATTACATACACACATACCACTGTACCAAACTCAATTATATATTTTTTTCTTTTTACAAAGTGGTGGTTGCAATGGGTAAAATAAATTGTTTGAATGTGTATTTTCCAGAAAAGTATATTTAAAAAATCTGTAATTAGATCTTTGCAGTTTAATTGTAGTAGAAAATGTTTTCTTCAAATATACTTATGATTTTCAGGAGAAATAAATATGAATAATCCTTTAATTCATTAATTTAAGTGAGTATTAATGAAGGGATTTCTATATGCCAATAGCATTGATAAAAACATTGAAACTGGGCCCTCCCTGGTGGCACAACAGGTTAAATCACAGCACTATGAAGCTATCTGAAACCACTACACATGAGTTCAATTCCCCACATGGCAAGACTGACATTTCCAGACCAGCCTGCTGCTTTTCTCAGCAGTGTATTTCAGTAGTTCTGCCTGATCTGCTCTCCACACTGTCTCTGGTGAATCCTTTCATCACCCCTATACCTCTAGCCTGTACCCCAGTTCTTGTGTGTATAAATAAATAAATATTAAAAAAAATAATGAGCTGGGGCTAAAAAAAAAGCTGAAACAAAGGAACAAAGCTTTCAGAAATATTGCACAATATTCATGTCTGAGATAAATATTCTTTTGTAAAGACTTACATTCATCTCTATTATGAGAGTTCAACTGAGTAAACAATTATCTCATTGAGGTTTGTGAAGTGCTTAAGTTTTCAAAAGGTTATAGATACTTGTCAAGATATTTATCACTAAAAAACAAATTTTATGTAGATAGGGCAATTGTGGAACAGGACATTTATAGGAACTCTCTGACATTCTTCCAATGAGACTATTCTATTACTGTTATTATTTTATAATAAAATGAATACTTTGGGTATTTATGAATTGAGTACTTATGAATATTATTTCATAATAAAAGTATTTATTTGGGAAGGAATAGATCCCTAAGCAGTAAAGGTATAAGCACGGCAAGTGCTGTTCATATTGTAGGCAGGGGCGATTTTGGTGGTTTCTTCTAATAATGCAGTTATATGAATTCTTTGGGTCTAATCTTTTTTTTTTTTTTAAAGATTATTTGTTTGTGCATACAGAGCTGGGGTACAGGCCAGAGATGCAGAGGGTGAGAGGATTCACCAGAGACAGAGTAGGGAGCAGAACAGGCAGATTCACGAAGTACACTGCTGAGGGGAGCAGCGGGCGGGTCAGGAGAGGTCTGCCTCTCCGTGTAGGCTCCCAGGCAGGCGGGAATCGAACTCATGCAGAAGTGGCTTTAGCTTCTCAGTGCTGTGCTTTAACCCGCTGCGCCACCAGGGAGGGCCCGATAAACATTTTTTAAAGTGCCCATTAACTATCTGTATACCTATATATTTTTTGATAAGTGTCTAGCTATTCTGCTCAATTTTTATTGGGTTATTTATTTTCTTTTTTGAGGTTTTTAGTTCTGTGTAGATAGTGAATATTAGACCTTTGTCAATGTTATGGTCAAATATTTTCTCTTATTTAGTAGGATGTCTTTTGTTTTTATGATAAATAACAGATGATGTTAGTTTTGATGATAAAAAGCAGAGACTCTTTATTTTGATGTAGTCACATTTAAAAAATTTTTTTTACTTTGTTTTTCTTGATGTTGGAATTGAGTTCCAAAGACATTTGCAAAGCAAAATTTATAAAGCATTTTGTCTTATATGTATTTTATGGTTTTAGGTCTTACACGCAAATCTTTAATTTATTTTGAATTAATTCCTATGTATATATGTATTCAGGATAGTGGTCTAATTTCATACTTGTGTATGTGCTGTCTAGTTGTCCCAACACCCTTTGTTGAAAAACTTATTTTCTCCATTGTACATGCTTGGCTTCCATGTTATAGATTAAATGACCATAGAAATGTGGGTTCATTTCTGAGAGATGACAGTGAAACCAGAGTGGTGGCAGTGGAGATGGGTTGTAGTATCAATTCAAAATTTGGAAAAAGAAGTGAGAGCTAGTAGTGATTTATTGAAGGTGACAAGTGTGGAGAAGGAAGGAACCAATAATGACAACCAGTATTTACTTTTACACAACTAGATATGTGATAGTGGCTCTACTGTGGTAGGGAAGCCAGAGAGTACAAAATTTGGAATAGGTATGAGATGAGAACAAGAATTCTGCCTTAGACATGTGTATCAGATTTGAAGTATCTATGAGGTATCTAAATAAAACTGACATGTAGATAGCTGGATATATGTTTATAGTACAGAAGAGAGATCTGGGCTAGAGAAATAGGAGCGATTACAAAATGCCAGTCATGAAAATAGATTTGATCACCTAGCAAGCAAGTGTTTAAAGGGAAGAGTAAAGAAAATAGCCTTGGGTCTAGAGGAATGCTAATATTAAGAGGTTAAACAGGACAATAAAAAGCAGCAACAGGGATTGAGTTAGTTAATAGGAAACTGACAGAGAAAGAGTCATAAAAGCCAAGAGAAGCAAATGTAAAACTCTCTTATAATTCTATAAGAGAAAACTTAATGTAAAAAACCAAATAATATGAGAAAGTTGTATTAAAAGTTGTGATTTTCACAATTTTAGAATTATAAACAAATAATGATGAAACAGATAATGATGAATTTTGGTTTTTAGTTTGTAAAATACTTAATACTTCATGCATCTAGACAATGAAAGGATACTGTCATATTCTGTTGGTGCATATGCAAGATAGGCTTTTGAAAGATAATTACTGATATCTATCAAAAATTTGCTTATATTTATTCTTCATTGACTTTACCTCTAAGAATATGTCATGCAGAAATACCTCAATATGTAAGATTTTATCTTATTCACCAAACTTAACACATCACTGATTGAAAGATGCATCCCAATTTCATAGCATTCAGAGATTTTAAACTGTGAAAATGAGTGTACCAAGGATTGATGAAATACAGCAATATAGAGATGTTCATTATAGTAGTGTTTAAAAAGCTGTAATTAATTGATAACACTGAATTTTATGCTGTCTTTTAAAAACCTGTTATGAAAAGTCACTATAGTTAATATGAATTTGTAGGAGAATATATGTACTTATAACTTTATTTGTAAAATTGTGGTAGGCTGAATACCAAACGAACAGTGGCAACCTTTTGAAAATGAGATTGGCACCCAGGTGACAGATATCTTCCCCTTTTACTTTGTATGTACACTTCTTCTTTTTCTTTTTTCTTCCTTTACAAAGATCACAGTTTTGCAAAAACAAAACAAAATAAAACCCTCTGTATTTTAGCCTGAATTATCTAATTTAGATGATATTATACACTTGGAAATGAGGTGGTAAAAGGGAAATGAGGTGGTAAAATATCTTTAGTATTTGGGTATAAATTGAATAATTTCATGTTCAGTGACATGGTTTGCAAGACTTTGGGATTTGTTTCCAAACTTAGGTCTCAAGGAGTGATAATAAAATTATGATCTAGAAGTTTTAGAATTGTGGAAGTTGGAAATGGGTGATATGGAATGCTGCATGATGAGGTGGAAAAGCAAGACTATCATTTTAAGGCAGAAATATAGAATTTATAGAAAGCATAGATATTTTGTCTAAAATTCAACATATATAACTATGATACTGAAATTCAGATAGTTGAATCCTAGAGATAGGGGAAATGATACTCATTGCAAGACTTGGACTGTCAAACTTCTTATGTTCCTGGGGCCTAGAAGAGTACCCAGCAAAGACAGCTGTAGTCATACATTTGGCAGGCTACAACTGAAACTGGAGAGGGCTGGATCAACAGACTGGCACAGGCTAAGGCAGCTGCCTCAGTGTTCACATTAGCAACTGGGCTGAGAAATTAGAAGGGAATGTTTCTGACGCATGGACAGTAACAGCACTAATAATTTTAACAAGCAGCATTGCCAAAGCAAATTAAAAGTATAAATACTTATCAGTCATCTTAACATAAGCGTGTACTATTCATTATTTGGAATTACTAAAATTATAAATAAAGGATGCTCTTCCTTATATAAGTTGAGTCTTGAAAACACAATGTGGAAGTGAGGAGTAAAATACCTTACTACTTATAGGTTTAAAGACACTGTAAATTCTTAATATAAAATATAAGGATGACCATGTAAGTACAAAAAAGATAAAACTATGATAAGAAGATTTCAAAAGTATAGTAACTAACAACTGTAAAAAAGACATTGTCAGTTGAAGTGCTATGAATATGAAATGGTTATTAGATAATAGTTAAGAACTGGTATTTTTGTTAGGTGTGGTGATATTAAATTAACATTTGTGATGCATGCTCATGTTTTAGGGGTGAAATATATCTGTGCTTTAAAGTGCTTCAGCAAAAAATATAAATGAAGCTAATATGGCAAAAAATGATGACAAAGAGTAATAGATGAGTAATAGATGTCTTGTGGTAACTTACATACATTTGAAGAAGTATGTACCTATAATTCTGAATCATATACGGTGCTGTCAACCAATGTTACCTTGATAAAAAAAAATACAAAAAAAAGCAGATATGGAAGTTCAAGTCCTCCTCCATATTGTTATATACAAATTTATACATATATATAGGGATATATACACATATATGTGTATTATTTTTTGTAATAAAAAGTTTAATAAGGTACAGGCATACCAGAATTCAAAAAGGCAAAAAATACAAATGAAGTTACAGGTAGTTGCTTATTGGATAGGCACAGTTAATTAATTGATTGTCACCATGCAGTGGTAGAGGCTATTCTAGTCAACACACCTTATTGAAAAGGCAGAATTTGAATTAGGAGACTTTATTTCTGTTTAGATGCTGACTTTTAAAACTGCTTCATCTCAGTGAAGCTCGGTTCATTTATTTAGAAAATTAAAGAGAGGGGCCATCTCTGGTGGCGCAGTAGGTTAAAGCACAGCACTGCAAGCTAGCTGTAGTGCTTCAGGGAGAGTTTGATCCATGCCCTGGAGGTGACCCACATGGTGTTTTTCAGACCTCTCCTGCCTTGCCCGCTGCTCCCCTCAGCAGTGTACTTCATCAGTCTGCTTGTTCTGTACCCCACTCTGTCTGGTGAAGCCACTTACCCCCCACACCTCTGGCCTGCCCAGTTCTGTATGAATAAATAAACCTTAAAAAAAAAAAAAAGGAAATCAAAGAGTTAGATTAGTTGATTTTTTCAACCTTCAAAATTCTGAGATATTATGCAACAGAGGTCAAAATCTCAAAAGTCTACCAGTGCCAAGTAGGTAATTCAAATTCGTGAATTGGTGAAGAGTTTGCCAATCTAAAGTGGAGAGGAGCTTCTTCAAACAAAAGAATGCTTTTTGATGATGTCCTCTCAGTATTTCCTAGCCGGTTTACGGGATTAGAAAGACATTTTTATGCTAACTCCAAGATCTGTAAATGTTCAGAAATGAAAACATATTGAAAAGTAAGTGTAGGCGTGGCTCAGGGAAGCCCATCCAACCGCAGAGCAGTTCGCCGACTTCGGTCCTCCTGGACGTCTGCAATAAAGCAGATGAACACTGAGGAAGGTGAGAAGATGAAACAGATGAAGAACAGAATAGTCAGAAGTGAATTCTGTTTCAGTCCACGTCGGCCTATGAGATTTCAACTACACTACTCAACAAACACCACTTGAAAAGAAAAGCCGGCATGTTATCTTCGTGGCTTTCAACTTTTGAGGTGTCGAGGTGTCGCAGCGTAAACTAATTCTGGTGACTGAGGACCCCTCCCGACACTTCAGGCGCCAAAATTCCTAAATCCTCCGGCAGCGTCCCATGCATGCGTGTTTTAAGTGTTTGAGACCGTGCACTGAGGGGAAATTATGCAGGTGCCGCATTAACTGGGCGCGCGCCACTTCACTTTCCCCCACTCGCAGCGCTCCAAAAGAAAATGCGCGCCGGGGCGGGTCTTCTTAACCGGAAATTTGGCTTTCGGTCAGGGCACTTCCTGTTTGGTAACTAAGGGCGCGGACGGTTGCGAGGGCTCTCGTGGCTACTACCTCTCAGCCTTTCCAGCGTCTTAGGTGTGAATTGGGTGCTGTGTGTAAGAGTGGTAGAAGGTGGATCTTTCTTCTCCACGGTGCCATTATGAGTAGTGAATTCCTGGCGGAGCTGCACTGGGAGGATGGGTTCGCTATTCCGGTGGCGAACGAAGAGAACAAGAGACTGGAAGATCAGGTCAGGATCGTGTGAAGGACTACGGGGGAGGGGGAAAGCATTTTCTCCTTCACAGGAATACCTCAACTCTTCCGTTTCTCTCCTTTCCGATCCTGAATCTTTATTCGCTCCTCCTGGTAAACAGGAGAGGAAGACTAGTTCCCGCGCCTACTTTTTCCTTCTTAATTAAGCACAGCTTGCAAAGGTTCTCAGAGGTTTAATTAGCAATAGTTATTTGCTAATGTTCCTACACAAAACAAGTTCTAGTTCACGTTTCTTTGTTAGTTTCTACCTACGCTGTTTCAAATTTAAAGTAATCGAAGATATGTTTCCAGGAGGGACCTTCTAGTAAGAATGTAAAATGTGCAGTTTATAGAGCATACCACGTTGTAAGGCACTGTTAAGCACTCTAGTTTGCAATCAGTGTATCGGAGTTATTACAAATAAAGTTGCAGCTGGTTCAGTAACAGATAAAAACTTCAGCAGTGTAAAGTTCCATCACAAGACAGAGTGTTGTGAGGAACAGTCTAAGAAAATTACACCATTTTACAGAATGGAAGAGAAGCTTTTTCTCTGTACAAAGTGAAAACGAGGTTCCCTTCACTCTATTTTTTGGAAAAAAAAAAATCAAAATACTCTGACCGATTAACTCATGTCTGTTTACTAATGCTATGTTTACTCGAGATTGAGGTTTTAGTATTTTGTGTTTTTTTTTTTCAAAGAAGGGCAACATTAGGAAATGTAAGAGATTTAGCAGAGAATATAGACTGAGGAATAATATCAAGTATCCAGTCCTGGGTTCAGATCCTACTTACCACTATCAAGCAGAAGGTATAAACAATATAAGACGTTCCTTCCCCAAAGTACATACTGTGGGCTTATAATGTGTATAAGCAAACATTTTAGACATTACACTCTGTAGGTTGCAATAAGAAGACAAATAGGAGTACTATAAAAGTGGAATCTCTATATGTACTGTTTAAACATAAAAATATATATATATTTTAAAGATTTATTTATTTATTCA
>NW_004567104.1:17373129-17375047 GCF_000260355.1 Condylura cristata | reverse complement strand
CTAAACATAAAAATATTTAACTCACTTATTTAAGAGAAGGAAAAGAAAGAGAATGTTGAACTTTAGGTGTTACTTGATCACAAGAAACACTGCTAAAAATTTATTTAACAATAAGACAAACTACAAAAAATGAAAAGGAAATCATTATATTATTGTTCAAAAAATGGTTTTGCTTGTAGGCAGTACTGATTGACTTCCTGCTTTTTCCAGCTTTCCTTTTTAAAATAAATAGTTCTTAGATTTCACTCTATCTTCTTTTAGTCCATTAAAATCAGTGGTTTTATTATTTTCATATTTTTAAAAATTAGGAATATTGTAATTATTACTTTATTAATTTTTACATCATGTTTAGATCTCCCATGTCCCATATTCATAATTTGTATAAATAATACTCAAAAGAACATCTTACTTATTTGTTATCTCACTCTATTTCTCTTCTAAGTTTAAGGAGAAATCTCCAAGTTGACAGACACAGACTTGAATAATTTGATTATTTGATTTTTTTATTGTTAAATTGAGTTAGTTTGGTATATATTTTTGATTTCAAGTTAATTTTTCTCCTTTTAATATTTGGTTATTTGTTCCTCTTTTTTAAGTTGCTCTAGGGATAATATTGGTGTTTAGTTCATATCTTTCTTGCTTCTTAATGTTAAGTTGTATTGCAATTAGCTACCTGCTTAGCTCATTTTTGCTGCATCCAGGAATTCTGACAGCTTACGTTTTCATTAGTCTTGAGGTCTTCTTTTTTTCTCTTTAGTTTCCTCTTTAATAGCTATTAAGCAGAATGATGTTTATTTTCATGTATTAATGGTTTTTCACTTTTTAAATAGTTGATTTCTAACTTTATCACAGTGTTGCCCCTAAGAATATTGTAATCTTTGTTCTTTTATTGACAAATGACTAGCGTCAAAGTGTGTGGTATATCTTTAAAAGATTTCACCTGCACTTAAATACACACACACACACACATACACACACACACTTTATTGGTAAGATAAGTTTCCTGTAAAGAGTAGGTTTTTTTTTTTCTTTAATTCACTCAACTACACTATGCCTATTAATTGTTGAGTTCAACCCATTTTACATTTATGGATTATTGAGACAGAAGGATTTACTGATATGTTATAATTTTTTTGTTTTTTTTTTTTAGTTTGCCTTTGTCTTTTAATTTTTGACATATAATTACATTTTGTTTAGGCTTCATTTCCATTCATTACTTCTATTAATTCTATTAATTTTTGTTAGAAAGTTCTAATGAGATTACTATATTATAGATTATTTTTGTGATCCATTGGATGGTCTATTCTCGAACTTCTTCTGATAGGTCACATTTTTCCCTCTTTTCCTCATGTGATACTAAATGTAGTTTTCTACCTTTTTCTGCAAGACCAATGTTCCTGTTGTTTATGATAGCTATTGGTATATGTTTCAGAGCTTGTTAACTTTGTTTTGTGGCAGTTTGGTTGTGAATATGTATCCCTAAATCATATACAGTGTTATAAACCAATGTTACCTTAAGAAACAATAATTCCAGGGTGCAGGGGTTAAAGTCAACACTATGAAGCTATCAATAGCTACTGCATAAATTCCATCCCTGGTCAGGATGACCCACATAGTGCCGCAGACCTCTCCTGCCTTATCCCCTGCTCCCCTCAGTAGTGTAATTCAGTAGATCTGCCTGTTATGCTCCCTACTCTGTCTCTGGGAATCCTCTTAACCCCTAGACCTTCATTTGTATAAATACATAAAACTTTATTAAAAAAAGAGAAACATTGGCCCTCCCTGGTGGCGCAGCGGGTTAAAGCACAGCACTGGGAAGCTAAAGCCACTTCCGCATGAGTTCGATTCCCGCCTGCCCCGGAGGCTACCACATGGCGTGGCAGACCTCTCCTGACCCGCCCGCTGCTCCCCTCAGCAG
>NW_004567104.1:17366441-17373029 GCF_000260355.1 Condylura cristata | reverse complement strand
AAAAAAAAAAAAAAGAGAAACATTAATTCCAGTGAAATACTTGGTAGATTTTAGAAGTTCAAATGAATATGAATATTTAAAGAGGCAAAGTAAATAAAGATTTAATTTTTATTTGACTTCAGATCCTCCATTATGGTTTAAAAAAAACCTTCGCAGAATATGAATTAATCGTAACATTTATTTATAGTTGTCAAAACTGCAGGAGGAAAGGTCAGACTTACAAGAGCAGCTTCGTGACTATGAAGATCGAATCAGTGCTATGACTACTCACTTCAAAAATGTTAAGCAAGAGTTTTCGTTTACACAGGTACAGTAATTGCTGAAATTTATGTTGATCACATCACATGTAGTCATGGAACATTTCATCCCTGATTTTATTTTAGAGTTGTAAAAGGATACTTAAGAATAAATAAACTATTGTGAATATAATCTTGAACCTGAAAGTAGGTAGAAAAAAGGGCTTCATTGCTTTTTAGTTTAAGCGGTAATTAATTTATTGAAAAAGGCAATCATCACTGAAACAGGCTAATATACCATTAGGCAGGAGATTATATGTGAGAGATACAATAATGACAACGAGAAATGATGGCTTGAAGAAAAAACAGATCTAATGTAGTACTTATTTATTTAAATTTACATCACAACCCACTTGACCAATATGAGTAGAATCAAACTGTCCATATGCTCCAGTAGCACTTAGGGCACCAGAACATTTTAGCATAGTTTAAGAATTAAAAAAATTAACAACAGAAAAGCTAATTGTATTTAGGAGATTATTTGAGATAATTGGGGAAACTATAATGCATTTAAAAATATTAACAATAATAAAAGTAATTCTTAAGAGTGATTAAATAAGCATCTATTTTATGGACAATCTGTTCTTTTATGTGTAGAACTGTTGTTGGATAGGGAGGGGACACACCACAATCTCAAATTTCTAAATAGATTCTGCCATCCACTGAATCAAGACAAAACATATTAGATCTTCAATGGAAATGAACTTTAATACAATTAGTGTGCAACAAAAAAGGGGAAGAATATAGTTTACAAATCAACCACCTGAATTCACCCATCCCCTTATGGGTAAATGTCCAGCTAAACAGTGTTGGCCCAAAGCAAGGCCCAAATGCTCTCCACTTGTCTAAAGCACCTTCTGGTGGGGACCCACAGGAAAGGGGTAGTAGGGCCCAGCCAAATCTGGAAGGAAAAGAGAAAAATCAAAATCAAAAGAGAAGCTGCCACTGTTAACCTCCCACAGTCTCTCACCCACATCACCCTCAATCAGTCCAGGACAAAGAGCAAAGCACAATTTCTTCTCATCTCTTACCCCAGTCTCCTTTGCTTCTTCTTTCTCCCTGCTCAGCTCCACCCTTTATTGGGTAGGGTAGAGAACCTGGGACCTCCCCATTTTCTGGGACCTCCATATTAACAAAACCCATGCAGATAGAGAAACTGAGGCTCAGAGGAGATGGATAACTCATCCAATATCATACAGCTCACAGTCACTCTTCAAATAGTGTGATTCCTGAACTGAGAGAAGAAGCTGTCGAGGAGACTGAAGAAGGAAGAAAGCAGGATGGAGATCCAGAAGGAGACTTGAGGGCGGTAAAGGAGCAGAGAGACATATAAAGGAAGTATTTGCTTTTTGGTTCTTGACTGGTTGAAATAGATGAGAGGTTGAGAGGCCCATGAGGAGGTTAACAATAGCAGCTTTTTTCTTGATTTTGATTTTGCTCTTTTTCATCCAGACTTGTCTGGCTGTTTCTGATCCTTTCCTTTAGTCCCCAACAGAAAGTGCCTTGGATTTGGGGTGGGCTTTTGGGCCTCAGTGGCCCCACTTTGGGCCAACACTGATTGGCTGGGCATTTACCCATGAGGGGCTGAGTAACTTTGGGTGCTTGATGTGAAAACTATCTTCTCCCCCTTTTCTACATTGTACACTGGTTGTAAGTTCCTTTCCATTGAAGGTCTTATGTACTAGAGTATGAAGAGTTTACTAACTTCCATCTCAAACTATTTTTCAAAAAAAGACATCTATCTTTCAGAGAATATGTAACAAAATAATGTTTTTAATACCAACTTTAGATTAACAGATTTAATATTTCATGGTTTACACATCCTATGGAAAAGTTACAAATTCAATGAACTTTTTTAAAAAAATACTTAGGCTTCTTAGATCCTGATAACTAATAAACTGGAATAAAATCTTTTCCTCAAGTTGTGGCATCACTGAGTTGAATATTTGAGAGACACTCTGTAGGTGTATTTATTTCATTATAGTCAACCCTCTGTTCGATAGGATATTGGAGACAAAAGACAATCAACTTCCTATAGTACTAATACTAATAACTTTAAGACTAAAAATGTATTGATTTTGAAATGTTGCAAGATCAGTAGTCAAAAAAAGTACTTTATTAAGTAAAAGTTAACAAAGTCATGACTTTGTTACAACCATCAACATTTACATAATTATTCAAAAATTTTCTTTGTTAAAGTATGTTATCAATTCATATATAGCATTCTGTTACTCCCAACTATAGTTTAATCATTTTCATTCCTTAGTTTAGATAAGTAATGAGTTAGAGCATTTAAGTCTTACCATATAAATTTAGGTTTTAAATAATTTCATTAGACTAATATAATATCTGAATTCTGCTGATAATATTATTTACTCCAAGCATAGTCATGAACTAAATTTCTTGTAATAGTAACCAACACCAGCTACACTGAATCAGAGCTTGTTAGGTCATGGGATAGTGTAATGAATAGAATTTAAGCATTTTGTGGCAACTTTTTTTAGTCTAATGAATTATTGTAAATATTTTATAATATTAAAAATTTAAGACTTTTCTTTCTTATCTGTTATTCTGTAGTCTCTTTGTAAAGCCAGGGAGAATGAGATTGAAAGTGAAGAACATTTTAAGATTATTGCTGAAAGAGAACTGGGACGAGTGAAGGATGAAATCCAACGACTGGAAAATGAGATGGCTTCAATACAGGAAAAGAAAAGTGATAAGGAAGTATGTTGGCTTAAATAAGTTGAGGCTAACAGGCACTAGTGAGTCAATAAAATAATCAAGACAGAGGACTCCAAGGGACAGTGTGATTATAGCTTTGGGAAAACTTAAATTTTGAACCTCATAATAAAATTATTGTCAGCAAGAAAAAGAGTTTATTTTTACATAAACTTTTTCTATCTAAGTTGTAATCCCCATGGACTTCCCATCACCAAATCACCTGTGTGCCATCACCATAGTCCAGTGCACTTCGTTCCCCCCACTGTTCTTCATCCCATTCCCTACTCCACCCCCATAAAACGTCTCTGGTATATAGTTGTTTGTTACTATTATTTTCTTCCCTGGTCCTTTATACTCCTGCTATGAGTGAAACCATCTGGTATTTTTCCTTTTCTTTCTGGCTCATTTCACTAAGCATGATCTTTTCCAGCTCCATCCATGTTTCTGCAAAAGGCATGTGTTTGTTTATTTATTTTTTTGTTGCTGACTAACATTCCATTGTGTATAAGTACCACATCTTTTTAATACAGTCATCTACTTTGGGGCATTTGGGTTGTTTCCATGTCTTTCCAATTGTAAATAAAGCAGCAATAAACATGGGGTGCAGGTCAGAAAAACATTTTTAAGGATTTTTACAGACAATCCAGACAGGTGCCTGTTTAATATGTATATTGAGGAAAATAAGGAGGGTTGTTATAATTTATCCTATTTAGCACCTTATCTTTTAGGAGATGGGCATTTTAGCAGTGTTTTGAAAGTTTATAGTATCAGTAGTCAGGAAAACTACTTTATTAAGTAAAAGGTAACAGAAAGGCATGACTTTATGTAGTCTAAGAAATATTTACAACCACCGACATTTTTACATAATTAAGCATTTTCTTGGTTAATTAGAATACATCATCAATTCATATAGAGCACTCTGTTTCTCCCAACTATATTTTAATCATTTTCATTCTTACTTTTAGATAAGTAAGGAATTATACACCTTGAAATCAGTCTTTTTTTTTTTGATGTTATTGATTGGCTTGGAGACAACTGTTTGGTTGTTGATACAGCTTTTAACAAGGCTATGTTACAGATGTGCCTTAGTGTTCTGACCTGTACCCCTAGTTGAGGGTAAGGAGCGAGAGGAGCATCGTTTTAATTGTTGACTTTATTTTACAAGTATGTGTTGAAATATTATCTAAAATATTGTGCTATATTCATTCTCTTCCCTCACCACCCATGCATTGATTTTTTATTTTATTTTTTTTTCTGTGTAAGAAAACATTCGTTGGTTTCTTGACATTTACATGCATTGTTTTCTGGGAAATAAAAAGGCACTGTAGAGTTGTGATTTGAAAGAAACAATGATTAAATGTCATTTTATTTTTCTAGTATTAATTTACCAAATATTTACTGAGCTGTCTGTTATGAAACAGTAGGCAAATTTATTCTAAAGTGCTATATTTTAAAAGTTATATTAAAAAATCACCGTAGTTTTAAATTTCATTAAAAATTTTAATCTTTTTTATTGCTGCTTTGGTGATAGACATGGTGTGGTAATATTTTGAAGAGGTATAGACTTATCTTCCTAAAACGTACACAGTGTTCTAAGTTATCTCAATAAAATAAATAATTCAAATTTTTGAAAGTATCTTTCATGAATTTATAAGCTCTTTATTAACTTATAAGTATAACCTCAGACTACTGACTACTGTAACCTATTTTTCTCTTTTACTTTGTTTTTTGTTATCTGATTTGGGAACTCTTTCCAAATTCTCTTCCTTTTCTTTACACATTCATATATTATGAATATTGTATGGTATGTCCATAATATATATTATAATATGGAAATGCATATACATATGTATTTCTGTACATGGACATGTACATATATAATTATATTCATTTGTATTTGCATTGGTCTGTTTTATGGATTCAATTTTTTTAAATGAATACATTTACAGAATTTTTTTAAATCTCAGTGACTATTTCAATTAGAAGTGCTTCTAAAATTTCCAAATAAGTAGCTTGTTTAAAAAATAAGAAGTCTCTTAAATACAGCAGTCTGGTTGGAAATGATGCTAAAGGAGAGTTGTCTTGGCCTTGAGTTAGCAAATGAAGCACTTTAATCCTACTAAGATTGCACATATACTCAGGGTGATTTTGGTGGAGTAACTAATGAGATTGCCCTAGGGGAGGGCAGAGCTGATTGACACCATGGCAACTCAGTCCTAATTCTCCCAGGCCCCAGACTGCTTCCTTGGCTGATGAAATGGTGCCTAGGAGCGCTTGCACAGAGCACCCAGGGAGGACAGTAGGAGCAGTTCTTGCACCCCATTCAAGGCCAGACCTCCCACACTTCCCTCCCAGTGTTCTTACCAAGGACTGCACCCTGGGGACCTTGCATGGGTAGCCATTTAGTATGTCTCTAACTAAACTTTGCTTTTGTTTCTGCAAAAGATGTGGCTATGAATTCTTTGCACACCATAGTGAAGACATGAGGAACCCCCAAATTCAGGAACCCCAGACCCCAGCAACAATGATGATCTGTTATGTATGTCTGGTGATCACGGACAAGATTCCTTCTCATTTTTTAGTATCGTATATAGTATATTATGTTTTGTTTTAGTTTATAGAGTAAATGATGTTTTGTAATCTTCCTTTTACCCTCCTCTTCGGAAATTAGAACAGGATATTTAAAAGTACTCAAAAATTGGATGGTTTGAAGTGTCAAATGAACTGGGACCAGCAAGCTCTTGAGGCCTGGTTAGAAGAATCAGCTCATAAAGATAGTGATGCCCTCACTCTTCAGAAGTATGCACAACAAGATGATAATAAAATTAGGGTGAGAAGTTATAAATTGTAATGTTATTTTTTCTCTGAATTTGTATAGTATGTCTAGCTTTTTACTTAAATTGAATTTAGTAATTTTAAAGCAGTAGTTATTAGGCTTTTTTTGGAGGGAGGTCAGGGATTCCTTTTATAATCTATTAAAATCAAGTATTCTCTCTCTCGAAAGTGACAAGAAACCTGCACTGCTCTCAGGCTAACAAAATTTTATTGAAAATCTTAATGATCCTCTGAATCCTTTTGGTAATGTAGAAATCAGTGGGTTCCAGGTTAAGAATTCTGATTGAGATTGAGAAGAGTTGTTTTTTTTTTTTTAAAGTAAGCATCTATCTGTTTATTTAAACTGAAGTAACACCAAAAGGAAAGTTTGTACTAGACCTATATATATTAACTTTTTTGGTTTAAAAGGTAGTTTGAATATTTCATATAGTTTTTACTGAATTGAGACTATAGTATTAGCAATTATTTAATGTAACCATTGCTTATAAAATCTACTCATAATCAAATCTAGTAGTAATTAATACTATAAAACTCTTGTAGGTTAAATTCCAAATGCATCATTTTAAATAATTTTAAATAGTAAGTTATTGGTCTTTTTTTCTAACTTTGAAAATTACTGAAAAGCAATTGAGTTTTCATTGCCACTATATATTAGATTAGCCTTTTGGGGTTAAAGGATATAGTATGTACAGATTATTTTATAGCTGATTTATATATCAAGTAAACATATATCTGT